>NC_055668.1:23439207-23699207 GCF_017976325.1 Chelmon rostratus
TAACCTAATAATGCTGGAGTCTAAATTCATTTACAAACTCCACTGCTCACTACTATGATCTAATCTATGGTACAAACTGTGTGGAGGACTGCTGTGTGAAATGATCTCTTTTATATGTCTTTTTGCCACTTTAACTTTCTGCATGAATTGTATTAACATATGTTTTTATCGACCTACATACTTGTTTTTCCCCCAAATAAATGTAGATGTGTATAACTGCAATGATTTTGAACATGAGGCAAACCCGTCGAGTGTAAGTGTAATTCAAAATGCAGCAAAACCTGCCAGATGTGGAGGATTTCTGCAACGCTTGATGAGAGGATATAATTATATTATATTTCTCAGTGCATCCGTCTGTAACGATGCCCGTGTTAACCACCTCTGATCATGACTGTGTACAAACGGGAATTGATTTCCTATACAGGGTCGACAAAAAGACAAAAACTGAATTTGCAGACTCAGCATTGATAAGGCATAGCTTGTGTCACCGGGTTTGCTTGTGCTCGATAGCTCAATCGGTGAGTGTGTGTGTGCAGGTGTGTGCACATTTGTGTGTGCACACAAGTGACCGCTTATCTGCTGTGACAATATGGTGACCAAGCCTGTGGTAATGTGCTGCTGTCGGGCTAACCGCTGTCACGTGCTGGGTTTTTGGTGAACAAACATAAAACAGAAGGTGAAAAATAAATGAGTTTCAGTTTGGGGGTTTGCTGTTGAACTGTAGAGCATCTTTAATTCAAAGGCTCTGCACTCATGTGTTTCCTCTTGTGGTTGATTAGCCCTCTGCTCAAGCTGACGGTGCGATGAGCTATGCTGGCAATTAGTTGAGGTCAACCTGAACGAATAAAAATGAACTGTGGACTTAAAATTAGTGTTTGTAAGCTAGTAGCTGCAGTCAAACCGTCACGCACACTCACAAAGCCCAAAGACGAGACAAGCCAAAGCCAAAGTTCAGTCAGGATTCAGTCAGTCACAAGCGGTTTCCTGCTATCGCGAAGCCCCACCAGCTCACTCTTGTCTTCCTCCAATCACAACTGGACTTGTTCGCCTTTAGCCAATCATCTGTAAGCTGTCAGACTTTAAATGCGTTCTGTCTCTCTGCCGTCATTCAGCTCAGAGGACTACTTCCTGCTCGGGTCAAAGTGCCCACGTCTCCTCCTTCTGCTCGCAGCAGAGTTAATCTAATTTCAGTTTTTCTCTTTCCTTCATCTTATAAGTCTCTGCTGATTGAAATTGATTTATTTCAGAAGACTGAACTCTGCTGCCACGTTCTGTTATTCAAAACAAAAGGCAGCGATATTGATTAACCCGCACAATATGAACACATTAAACTGTTAACTGCTTCCAGTGTGTCGATGGTGGTGCTTAAGGACATGGATTGGATTATTAAAACAAAAAACAGGTTGGTCCCCTTGGTATTATAAAACTACTCAGAAGTGTATTAGACTTTCTATTTCGAAGGTTTATTTTGAAATCGTATAAACATAACATCAAAATTCAAGATTAAAAGCGTGCTTTAGATTTCACCTGACAAACCTCAGGCTGTGTGTCTGGAATACCAAACACCAAGCGCGAAAACACATCTGGATGTTTGTTTCTCTCAGTCTTATTAGTGCTTAAAGACATTAAATAAAATGGCATCACTCTGCCTGAAATTATCATTTTTCTTGCATTGCATTTTGCACCTCACAGTGTTTCAGTAGTTTTTTTTCTTGAAGATCATCTGCAGCGTCTACAAAGTGTTCAGTTCCTCAAAAATATTTTATTTCCTGTCTCTAAATGAGCATTAAATTTTAATGGGTTACGCAGTAAAAGCCATTTCCATGATTCTTTCATATTATCAAAAGTTTTGCACCAGCCATCTTAATTACACAACAGCTATTAATGAAGATCAGTTGTGGATGATGAGTTCGAGCACATCTCTGGTGGTCGGGTGTCGTTTGTATACCAGCCAGCCAAGTGACAGCAAAGGACTTTTACACGCTCTCCAACTCTGCGCTCAAGTATTCATATTTAATCCAAATCTGTTGGAGATCATTTCCCCCACATTTTATCACTTTATCACTTTAATCACGTCCATTTCTCCCCCCGTCGACGTTCATCGAGGTTGTTTGGATGAGCGTGTCCCTGTTCACCCAAAACACCACAATGAAATTAGACCAAATTCTAATGAGAATGATACCGCCTAATGAGCGCCTGTCAGCTCCGTCAGGGCAGCTAAATTAAGCGAAATGAAACGTTTATCACTCAAATGAATTACAAGTGTACTAGTTTAGGTGAATTAAAGGCTTGTTTTGTGCGGGAGGAACATAACACAGGCTGTTCATGCCTTGTCTTTCAGGGACATTGATTAGGACAAAATCAATGGGACAGTTTGTACTCCTGCTGATGTGCTCGGTCTATCAGTTAGATTTCATCTCATTTCTGCCTCTGGCTCATTTGTTAGCGACTGAGAGCTGTTTATTACCACTTCTTCCTCTCATCATGCCTCATGCTTTCATATTTCCATTCCCCCGGCTTCTTTCTCTTCCTCCTCCTATCACATCTTTCTAAGGCGATGTTTCTTCCTCCACCCTTTTTTATCACTGTTTCTCATCCTTCCCTCCTCCTCCCGCAGGTGCGTGTCTGATTAGGGAAGGTGGATTTGTCAAAGTGCCACACCGGCTTCCGATTATTGTCATGTTCTTCCTACCATTCCTTCTCATTTTCAGCTTTTCCCAGCTCGTCTTCCTCACTCTCACTGTTCTTCTTTTTCTCCCCCTCCTCTCTGCTGGTGGAGGCAGACTTATATCTCTATTAGTCAGGGAATTAGGCAGGAAGATAGATTGCGAGAAAATCAGCTTTCCACAGACGAGTTAATTCTCTCCCTCGATCACACCATCGCCGTTTCCCTCACACATCTCTCCTTCCCCTCCATCTTTTCCCATCTACCTTCATTTTATCGCTCCGTTGTGACTCCACCCCTCTCTGCCTCTGCTTCGGCTTTCTCTTCCTCCCTCTCCATCACTTCATCATGATTTTCTCCTCTTTCTTTCTGCCCCTGTGACAGACTAATTTCAGAGTTGTTTTAGCATAGTTAATGAAAGCCCACAGCTCCTGACTCTGATTTTATAAATGAATGGTGCATTGCCTGTTCAAAACACGCTTGTTCACAACAGCCAGTCGATTATCTCGCAGTCACTGTTCAGCTGAATGCTTGAAAAGCCCCCTTCTGACTCTTTCCTGGCCATCACCGTTCAATAAGTTTGCCATTTTGTTTTGCTGAGCTCGAGCATTTCAAGCATCAGCCGTGTTGCTTTCAGAATGAACGCTTTTGTTCCTTCAAATAGCCTGGTCCCAAATAGATAGCTGTAACCAGTTGATCATCCCATGTTCTTAGGGTGTCATTGCTAACAGATAGCGATTTGGGACCTGGCTATTTCTGGAAACGAAAGCGTTCATTCAGAAAGTTTACTTTGCTGCAACGTCTTCCTTCTGTCTGGTCTCTTCATTTGTTCCCAGCATGCAGTTCACTGGTGTGACAGCTAATAGGGGTCCCCTCTCAACACACACTTTTGACAACAGCAACACACTTCTAATTAATATGTCCCGTGGATATTAAGAGCGGACAAACAGACACGGATTCCTTCCATTTTATTTGGATGGACGAGCGGACAAGGAAGCACTTAACGATCAAGCTATCAAAGCCTGTATGTACGCCAGCTCCATGTTCTCTGTGCTTATTTGTTTAGCATGAAACTGTTTTCTTGGCCTTTTTCTGTTGTCTGTATTGCATCTATTGTTTATCTTTTGTTGCTTTTCTGGGCTTTGCTAGTCCAGGCACTGATAAAACAAGATCTAATGTTTAACATATTCACAATCTTTAAAATTAGCAGGTTAGCATCTTAACGAGTCCTAATTGGAAACAAACACAAAGAGCAGCAGAGGCTGATGGGAATGAATTTTGCAGATATTCGCTCATAAATTTATTTATTTATTTTTTTACCTGATGGCGACGATTACGTGAAAAGTCAAAAAATTACCAACATGATTACAATCCATCCTCGGGGGCGCTCGATCGATCGATCCAGTAGTCGCAGAAGTGTTTCACTCAAAACCACAAACTCCAGCCAAAGTCAGGAGGTCATCTGACAACCATGAATGATGCGACATTTCACAGAAGGAAAAACTTTCTCCTGCTGGTGACACTGCAGAAGAAGTCAGGAGAAGTCTGTAGGTTTCATCCTCAAGGGACTATTGATACAGAATCTGCACTAGATTTCATGGCAATCCATCCAGTAGTTGTGATGTTATGCCACTAAAAACCCAGTCCGACAACCCGCTGGTGGTGCTCGAGGACGAGTCAGTGGATCGACAACGTCATTAGTATTCATGCATGCATGCACAAAAACTTCAAGGTGATCCATCCAATAGTTTTTTAGATGTTTCTGTCCGTACATTGCCATTTCTAGAACCAAGCACCAACATGCAACCCTGATGCAAAACGCAGTCATCTCTCTCCACTCATTTCATTGATAAGACTCCAGTTACAGCACATCATCTCCTGAAAGGGATCTATTTTTCCTGGTTTTTATCACATGGAAAAAAAAAAATCTATCGATGATTCAAAGAAAGAATAAGAATAGGAAATGGACACTTAATGTCTTATGTACTTAATGTTTCTTTGCTCTGGTAATAAATCCAGCCTGACTGGAAAGTGGCCCAGAAGACCAACATCTCATTGTTCATGCTTTACAGGTGTACTGTGTGTAAAACATACTGTATTTTATCTCCGTATCGCCTCACATCAACAGGTTTCGGGCCTGACTCTCACTCTTCACGCAGACCTACCTGTGTCGAGCTTGTCCGACTGAATGGTGACAATGAAAGAACCGCATGCAAGATTATGCAAATTCATGAAGATTATACGTGATCATTTTTCAGGATCCATCTAAGAGTAGCAGAAATATACAGAAGAGCTTTAACAACTGCAGAGTGTTCAACTTCTACACACTGTTCAGTCTGATATGACACAGTAAGAGGATAAGAGGATGTACTGTACATAGCTCACTGCTGAGAGGGATTCATAGACTCTGATCTAGAGGGAACAAATCATCTAAATCCACAGATACAGTGTGTGAACACTCAGTGTGAACTCTAAATATTGTGTAAAAAGGCTGCAATTTACATGAAGTGAACACAAACTTTCATTCCATCACACAATGCATATCAGTTAATTCAGAGGTGAGGACTAGAGCAATGTCCTCACTTAAGTGCACACACACGTTGCTTTTGAATAAGTGGAGGTCAGACGGCGTATAGCGTCACGCCTGCATGCACAACAGACACCTGCAGGAAACTTTGGGCTTGTGAAACATCCTCTGGTAAATACGCACCTACAAACTCCCACAAGAAGTAAACATGTCAACACACACAAACAAAGCAGCTGTGAAACTGTTTTATTTGACCATCTGGTGAGTTTGACATGTTTATTGGGCCTCATAACCTGGCAACTCTTTTACTAGCCAGGACGCGGCATTTGTCGCCGGGATATTGTGTGTGCGTTTGCAAATGTGGTGTGTGTGAGCCGATGTCATGTACCTGGAAAATGTCATTTCCGTGCAGCTAATGTGCTGTGACATGGTGGCTGGCAAAGTGGGGCATGCGGCCAAAAACCTGTAGCTGGTTTTTAACACATGCCTCTATTTAATATGCACTAAAACAACGGTATACGGTGAGCAGAAGCAGAACACAGCTGCAAACATGTCGGCCTCACGAAGGCCAAACTGAGAATGTGCCAAACTTGTGCCAACTTCCTGACAAACTAAAAAACACCTCCTCAACAGCAGCCCCCAAAAACTCCACGTGAAAGTTCAACTTTGAGCACACACTCTCTGTACTATACCTGCCTATTCTGTGTGCAGGAGGTGTGTGAGGGGGGTAATCATCAAGAAAGGAGCAATCAGGGGAGGCTGTCTTCGTCTCTAATCATCCGGAGAACCCCCATGGACACCGCCATGTGCGTGTGTGTGTGTGTTGCGCGTCTGTTTGCGTTCAATCAGCCAGAGAGCCCCCATGAACGCTGTCAATGACGCATCAATCAGTGCACGCACACACATCCATCCCCCACCACCAAACATGCTCACAAACACAAACACACACACACACACACACACACACACACTGCATCTGTCACTCACCTTCAAACACTGTTTTTACTCTCAAAGCTTTTTTCTTCCTTCAGTTTTGAAAAATGAAATTTACAAAAACTTTAAACACTGAAGCTGCTTTTTTAAAAAAGGACTTAAATTCATCCTAACAGCAACAATACAGGACACCTACTCACTCCTAGCATAACATTTTAGTGGTCTCACTTCCACCTACTCACTGGAATGAGAATCTAACACTATGGGTTCAAATTAAATGCATTAAAGGATAACTTTCGTTTTTTACAACCTGGACCTTATTTGAAGCATTAAATACGACCATTTACTCCCCCAGACAACTTTGGTGGCGTTTGGAGTCGTTTTGAAGAAATTAGCCCCAGAGGAGCGGCGCGTATATCCGTATAATGCGAGTACTCGGGGCATCCACGCGCAGCCTCTATATAACGCATAATCTGCGGCGAAACTCGTTCATATTCCAAAAACACCAAACACCAAGCTGTCTGGGTGAGTAAATTGTCATATTTAATGCTAGAAATAAGGTCCAGGTTGTAAAAAACGAAAGCTATCCTTTAACTCGTTTATTCATCACAGGCAGCAGATTCCCTGTGAGTTAACCTCTTCATGTAACGTCTTCCGATACTCACCAGCTGTGCCCTCTTCCTGTTGGTAGGCTTCCACAGTTTTTGGGGTTTGGGTGTCTGCAGTCCTTAATTGGACGGTCTGATGTTGATGCTCTCGCTGCGTTCAGACTGGGCTGGTAGTGTTTTTGATATGGGAAGCTGTGGACAAAATGCACAAAGCATACAGTTAGCTGCTTTAGCTGTAACTTGTGTGAGTGTGTTTCTGTTCACCTTATGTACAATTATGCACAAACTGAAAATTTACATGAGAACATAAGAACCTGACCTTTAAAATTTTTAAAAACAGAAAAAAGTATAGCAAAAGTGAAATGATAATAACAAAGTGCAGTGGAAACAGACTTAAACAGGGTATTAACGATGATGTAGATGAAACATGGGATGAAGCTTCCAGCAGACGTAAACATCAGACCTGTCTGGAACAACCTTCCTGACATAAATGCTCGATGCATCGGTTCTCTGAGCTGCATTTGGATGAAAACCGAACTCCTGTTCCCGCTACAGAGGACCAAAGAGGTCAGCACACAGTACGCTGAAATTCACCAACTATATATTTCCATTTCTGAAACCAAAGACCAAACCAGAAGGCTATTATTAACAACAAGTAAATCATTTACTATCATATGTTATATTATTCTGGACTGCATGTTTCTCTTGCACATGTACAGAACATAACATACAGCTGGCACTTTATACCTCTCCATCATCACAGATTTTGATATTATAATAAAGTGTTGAAGGATTTGAACAAATCCCTCTCATAACTTTTCCTGGTCCATACAGTATATTCTGCTTTAATACAGCAGTTTCAGACTTTGCATTATTGTTTTGGAAGTATTAACAATACCAGAAACTTTCCCAATGACGACGAAACTTTTTCAGGTCTCCTGCTCAGAAACAGTTCAAAGCAGCTGCTGAGGGAGAGGAGTATTTTTCCAGACAGTCCTGGAATGCAACAGAGCAACATTTCTGTCACAACAACAGTTTTCATCAGGCTGTTTTCTCCTCTTTGTGAGGATATATCACTCCTGGAGACAGTGAGCGGTGTAGCCACGATGCGCTACATGAAACAAGCATATAGGCATCATGAAATTCAGTTAAAATCAATGTCAGACAGGGTACGAAAGAAAATCAAATCTCAGTTTGAGCTCCTGTGGCAGCTGTGCCAGATTCAGGTTCTCTTAAGTAACTGCTGTCCCAAGTCGTTCATGCAGAACGGCGCTTTGGGTTTAATGAGGATGATGTGAAAAAAAACAAAAGAAAAAAAAACACCTTAGCTGTCAGCATCTACAAGTAAACAGGGGACAGAATGGTGCAGCAGACAGCCAAATAACAGCGCTGTTCAGCAGTGAGTCCAAATGAGTTTTGATTTCTGTTTGACTCATGTAATTGGCTGGAAATTGCTTTGTTTGATGGGTAACCTATTTGTGTTTGTGTGTTTGGCTTGAAAGGATCTGCGATATGTCGTTTTTAAATGGAAATGAACGTTGCACAGTTGGGTGTTAGCCTGTCAGCTATGAGGGAAGGTTGTGTTTAAGGTCCCGGCTAACAGCATTAACTGAGAGGTCATTCTTCTTTTCAATCATGAGCAAAGATCAGATTCTAATGGAAACCATCTTTGCTGTTCACTGGTAAGAAGTGAACCCGACAGCAGCGTTCAGGGTTGCAAATGCAAATGAAACAAACCCTCAAGCATGTGGCGAATGCTCACAGACAAATGCACACAAACATCCACTAATTGGCCAATGGCATAGCCGTGTATTGATCAATCTCTACAGCCTTCATTTGTTAGGTTGATTTGTAGCTCTGAGCACAAATCCTGCATGTTCATGTGAACCTGGAGTCTAGTTTAACAAAGCTTTAAGCATAGTGTGCACGTTTCTTTGCATTTGTATCTTTGTGCATATGCTTGTTTGCCTTTATGTGTGTTTTCTCTCCGACAGGCACAACAGATCTGCAAAGACACCCCTCCCTTCCATATCCCCAGGCAGCATACAAATGGCTGCTACATTTTAGTAATTGCTTCTTTATTGACAAATGGCTGTGAAGTGTAGTGAGGGCATTACCTGTCAGTATTGCTTTTATTCCTTATTGAATTCTGTCCTTCTGTTGTTTCTGCTGCTCTGTGACTCACCGAGCCAAGAGAAACAAGCTAATGTATCTTTAGACAAAGCTCTGTGTTTGTATGTGTGTGCGTGTGTGTGTGTAGGTCCCTTTGTACATCTGTGGCCTCTTACATGTGTGTGTGTTGCCTGCCGTGTGAATTTTATCTATATTTGTATGTATACGCGAGCCTCAGAGCAATATCCTGAGGGAGAAAATCGTACACATGCGGTTCTGAATGAAAAAAGGGAGAATGAGAAAAACAATCACACTCAAACAGTGATGGATTTTATTTTCCTGAGGCCCAGCTGCCTGCATCAAGAGGAATTTGGGGCATACATTTAAGTTTTGGTTCCTTATTTCTCTTCACTCTTTGGAAGTTAGCATGAGGGAAGGCTGTATGCTGCCTCTTCTTGGTAACATTATTAGATACAAAAAAATTGACAACCACTGTTCAATAACACCATTACTTTCTCGTTAATTAGTTTGGATGCGTGCGGTTGTATCTTTGTTGCCTTTAACACGCCAGGATTTAAACACTGAACTCCAGGTTTTAATTTAATGGAAAACGAGTTTGTCAACATGCTCAACCATTATCGGCCTTGTACAAAATATTGATCAGTCGACCTCCAATATAATTGAGTTTTAGTTAATTATCCATTTGTTTAGAAGCCTGATTCAAAGTCTTTGCATTGAATGCATGCACTGGAAAGTTTGAGCATCACATGTGGATTGGTGCTTTTAAAGGGCTTTTCAGCCTTGCACTTAAATTGCAGGAGATAACATGCTGATGTACAAAATGTTTCTATCAGTGAGTCATTTCCGACTGCAGGTATTGATGGTGGTCTTAACATGCAGGGGATATTTTAACAAAATGGCGATATAATAGAAACGATCTTAAAAAACGGCTTTGCGGAAACCTTTTGAAGCTATGAAGCAAATAATGTTTGTGCTTTTTCTTTTGATTGTGTCAGCGAGGTGTTGATTCAATTTAACTGTAACGTTTTTTTTTTGGGATTGTAGACTGTGGCAGCGCTGATATCCGCAGCAGGCAGATGCACTCACACTGTGACCCAGATATTGTAAGACGCTTTGGTTAAACGCTGAAATTGTGCGTCGTTGTGCTGCACTCTGAGTTTTACAAAATGAACGTTTCAGCGGGTGAAAGAAAAACTGTTGCACTCCGAAAAGAAGGTGATCTTTGAGACGCTTTCATTTTGTGTTGATTTTGTTGCCGTGTTGCATGTGAGCTCCAATTGTCAGCTCCCAGCGGCTCATCACCAGTCTTACACCTCTCCATAAAGGATTTCACATCAAAATGTTGGTAAAAGATACCATCAGCTGCATCAGAATTTTTCTCTCTTTTTATCCTGAGCCCTCTGCTGAAGCCCCACTGAAACGCTGCCCTCGAGACATCTGAGAGCCCGCCGCATATTTATGTGACCCCATAACACCTTTTTCCCCCATCCGCTCCCTTTGCAGTGAACAAAAGAAATTCATCCTTTGTTGTGGACTTTGCACAAAGGTGGATCCATACTTGACCTCCGGGGTTACCGTCATTCTCCTGTTGGTTTGTGCAGCGTTGGTTTTTATTTATAGTCCAGCAGTCGTGCTGTTCATTTCCATTAACAGCAACACGACGCACAGCCCAGTCTCCTACATATTCTGTTTCTAAAGTGCAACAGCAAATACACCTTGAAGGAAAAGTAACAGTGACCACGTGAAACTCTGTGTTAACATGATGTGGAAAAGCTGCAAAACTGTTGATCCTGTTTACAGACGACGCATTTCATTTGTTTTCCTTCAGAATAGGCAGTCATGCAGTGCACCATTCACTCCGAGTGACTGCAGCATCATTCAGCTTTTTTGTGGTTCTGTTCTGGCACTGACAGCACTTGTTGTGCTAATATCACGGAAAGATCATCGTCTGGTTTTAGTGCTTCTGTTGCCTACACCTGGCCTCGGTCGGGACGTGAACCCTGGATTCACAGTCCTCCACCATCCACCCGAACACCTGCCTGTGACTCCAGCACTGGACATAAAATGTGGTGTTTCATTCATTAATTCTTATTTTTAGTATATAATTAAGGTTATATCAACCAATAACTATTCACTCCATTATTTCTATGGTTGCTCTCTTAATGTCACAGAAATCACAGAACAACTTCTGAAGGGTCAGTAAATCTGCTCTTTTCTTTATGTCCGTTTGACCTTTTTTGTGTTACTATGTTTTACCTCTTAATGTCCCGTTTATGTTTCAATTTTTATGGTAATAACGCTGAATGAAAAACAAAAAGTCCTACAGCACATTTAAATGTCTCTGAATAACCTCGGGTACCGACAGCTGGCTCCAGTTTAAGCAGAAGTGGAGCTTTCGAACACCAATTTACACCATGAAAGCTCTTGCTACTGTTACCTCATCTTCTTTTCTCGCTGGCTGTCATGTCACGGTTACATGCAGAGACGGGCAAAAATACGTTTAAAAGGATCTTTGTAAAACTTGCTCATCAAATTTAGGGAAAAAAACGTATGAGAAAATGTATTTAACTAGGAAATACAAAAAAAAGCAATTTAAAAATAAAAAAAATACACTATGCACACTTATATTATCACATTTCGGCATTTCTTAGCCTCAGTATGGGTCTGACCTTTAGAAGATGGGCGCTGCTAATTTGTGGCCTGTCAGGACATCTTGGAGGTGGGAGGCTGTGAATTCAGGGGTGCATGCTGGGTAGTTTCACCCAGTCAGTCAAAGTGACCATCGACTGACTGAGCGTACATATTTTAAATACATTTAATTACAATACAGCCCATCTCTGATTATGTGTAATACATTAAACAACACACATTGTCTCTGATTTCAGAGCATGTTCGATAAATATACTGCAATCAGTTTAAAGCTGCAGAAGATATTTATGTTGAGCTGAACATCTTTAAACTGACCTGAACGTATTTATACAGAACAACAAAACAGACAAAACAGTTCTGGATAACGAGATTGTAATCGGCTGCACTCATAAACGCCTCAGAATTCAGTGCGTTCAGATTCATGAAAGTATTCATGAAGTAAATATGACTGTGCAAGAAGTAAAACATGCAAAATGCGTCCAAAGTCAAATGTCAGCGTTTGTGTTGAATTTGTAATTTGTACATGCTGTGACGAGCCGGCAGACTAAAGTACAGTCGTTCTCAAATCATTGTACTTGATGGCTTTGTTTCTCATCATTATTCATGAGACTGTGAATGAAAGAAAAGTCATTCAGCTTAGAAGGTGAAGGTTTTTAGATGGAATATAATTTAATTTAAATCACTACCCCCCACCCTGTTCTTCATTACATGCTGGCAGTTTACTGAGAGATGAGAAACTGATGACTAAACTGCAGAAATGAAAATAACGTAAGCTGGAAGCACAACACAGAAAACACAATCTGTCTTCTCCCATTTTTTAAAACCTGGACGTCACTGTTTAAAGCGGATTTACAGAGTTTGTCAGAGGATAATATATATATATATATATAATCACAAAGAGCGAGTCTGCATGAACATAAGGAGGAAACCTTCTACCTCGACCCTTTCGTGCTAACAGGTGATTCAGTATCAGCCCTTCCTCTTTGCCACATGCATATCAACACCGACACCGGGTTTGATCTTGCGAAACACGCACTGCTCTGCAGGTGACGAGGCTCGAGAAGCGTGATGGCGATCAGGTCAGTGCTGTGACTCAGTGAGGCAATGAACAGGACACACAAGTGACCTTGTGACCTTTAGCCAGTCAATGTACGTGTCTAAACAAGAAAATATCAGAACTTTCTGCCTTTGTGCTCGTTAAATGCTTCAGCACTGTGCAGAAAGTTACCTAAGTTAAAGTTGAGGCATTTGCCAGAGACAGATTTTAAAAAATCATCAGATCCTGCAGTACCCACAATGCACCTTGACAACGTCTTGTAATCGAGCCCCTCTCCTCTTTCAAACCCCACACCTCCAGTTTGCGGTCGTTGGCGTGCCATTGCAAAATAATGACAGAACATGAAGCTTATGAAGGTAATTTTAATACTGAAGGTAGCATCCCATTAGGTAATCTGCTTTCTAAAGCAAACCCAACACACCATAACTCGTTTTTCGGGAGGCACAGCAGGCACTTCATCATGTAACTGTTCTCTTTCTAGTCTTTGTGGCCAGATGTGATCAGGGATTGTTGCTGGAGGCTGCCTCTTGTTCTGGGTTTTGTGCCGTCATCGTCACATTGTGGCCAAAAGAGAGGTGGTGCTAACAAACGAAGGTATAAATGGCAAATGTAGCACAATAAAAAGCAGATTACCACCTTAAAGATATACTGGAGTAGAGGTGTAGTTGAAAAAACATGTAACATGTGGAACATGTGTGTGACTTGATACCCGAGTGACGTAATAAGGGTTGCTTTCTGAGATATGGCACAGAAGACACCTGTAATACCTGTTTCCTCTTCCTCCCATCACGAGTAAAGTGACTTTGATGTCTGTAAAATTGGTGAATAGCCCCTTTAACTTTACTTTTGCGTCATTTGCACAAAAGGTCTTTTTGCGGGCGAGGCCATTTATCCGCCTCACTGGATGATACGGGAGCGAACTATGGCTGAAGCGCCCGCAGTATTTCACTGCGTAATATTCTTTCCCTATGAAAGCCCATGAAATTGTGGTTATATAATAGCGAGGTTCTGAATAGAAAAGCAGTAAATTAACTGACAGCTGCCAGACGCCGGGGCCTTGGAAAGTAGAAGTAAGGTCAGTGAAGTTGAGAATGACGTCCTGTCAAAGAGCAGCGGCAGCCCTGAGCCGGGAGAGGGCTGTGACAGTGAGTGATAAATTGAACATCACTATATGCTGCACCTTGCAGTCTATACTTTAAATCTTCAAGTTCCAGGAGTTGAGTGTGACTCTCTACTGGTGCAGCTCTGAACGAGCCTGTTATGTTAGACTTAGATGCTATGTCGTAGCGTTCCAGAAAAGTGGGAGTGTGGCTTCGAATAGGTCACAGAAAACCAAGAAAGGCAGTGAGCTCATCATGGAGAGTTTGCACAGGGACAAACCCTTTGATACCACTTGAGGTGTCAGAATCTTTCTTGTTTTGTGATTTGTGTGAGCTTTATGAAGGACTAGCCCACCTCTTCACTCTCTGCTCTGCAGCCAGAAAGAAAGCACGCTGGCTGCAGCCTGAGGCGACGGTTAAATCCTGCTTAATGTGCATCAGGGGTCATGGCATCATATTACATTGGTCTCATGTTGTAATGAGAATTCAAACTCAGACTAATAGGGGCATAATGTGAATCTGTTGGCTCTGTGTTGCACTCATTAAATAAATAACATCCCGAATAAAGCAGTCACAGTTCTATCATGGGCTGAAGCTGATTAAAAGCTAAACAGCAGCCGCCATACAAACAGCAGCAGCCAGGGACTTTAAACAGGAACCCGCATCAGCTCTCTAGTTAATGTCCACTTCTTATATATCTTACAAAGAAAAACACAAGTCTGGACCTGCACCACAGCTTGCTGAAAAGCGACCAAACAAAACTCCATCGGCGTCTGCAGATTGGCTGATTAGCTCGTCAGCCAAAGCAAATTAAACATGGTCCTCGCTTCCCACAATGCTGAACCATCCCTTTAGCATGTTGAACAGCTTTCAGAGGCGTAACAGTTGTATGTGAAAGGAGAAACATGTGAGGTGAAGAGTGAAAGAGTGTGGAGGAGATGACAGGTGGGCTGCAAAGGTGTTGCTGGATGCTATCTGTCTCCCATGTTATTTATCAACAAGACAGGCACAGATATAGAGTCTTAGCTCCCCAGCCTCATTACACATTCATTCTCCCTCTCAAACAAACACACACACACACATTTTCATTAACATTCACACAAACTTTCCCTCCATCTTTCACTCTGTTGCTTTTGTTCTCCCCTCTCTCTCTCTCTCTCTCTCTCTCAGATGCACGCATGCACACAAACAAACATACATTTCAATTAAACCCGAGCTCGGCATGATGAATGTGGTTACCTTTTAATTTCAATTACGGCGGCTGTTGAGCTAGCTAGAAAGCTGTTGTGTGCTCAGGCAACATCCGCCAAGCGATGGCTCAATTACAGCACACAGGGTGCAGGAACGAGGCACGAGCACACATTGGCTGCTACACAGCAAATATACACAGCAGCGGGTGCACACGGACAAGGCACACACATGCGAGCACATAAAATTAGATTAGCTAATTTAGTTCTTGTCTGGACACATTTTTCACCTCCGTCTAGCTGACGGCCGTTCTAAAACCTATTTAGAATTTCCACAGGGTAGCGCGGCATTTCAGCAACTGCAGACGTTGTGCGGAAACTAATAATTATTGCCCCAAATAGAAGTGTTGTTTATTCATTTATGAGTAAAAGACGTCATACGTGAGAAATGAGTGGTGGAGGACATAATTATCTCAGGGGATTCAGCTAAAATGAATGTCTCGTTGGCCCTATTTGTGCCAAGGCAAGTCAAAAGACGCAGTGAATTCTGAGTTTTCTAACCTACTTTAACAGAAGCAGCGTGTCAAGTCCTCCTTTTTAAACCTTGTTCATATGGGGGGGTTTGCTGAGCGTGCATGTGCTGTTTCACACGCTTAAGGTGCATATTCACCTGAGCGCTGCCCCGGACAACTACAGCCTTCTTTTTATGGATAATGTGGGCAGTTCTTCCTGCTCTGATGCCCCCTTCCAGACTTCAACCACATTTTTGAAACAAGCAGCTCCACCTCCACACATTTGCCTCCGTAACGTTACAGTGCAACACCAAATGAAGTGTGAACGGATGAGTGTGTCGAAGCACCACTTCACAGCACTAAAATCTGACTTTTGCCAAAGTGAAACTATCCTTGAGTCTTTGATGAATGGCTCATGTCTCACCAGTGTCATTTACGTCGCACTTTGTCAGGTTTGTGTATCTTTATTGAATAAAGGGTAAACACTAATTTTTCACCAGTTGTGCATTTACTGAAAATGTAAAAGCACTCAAACTCTTATTGAGTTGATCACCAAATATCTTCATTAAGTTAAAAACCGATTAATTATATTGATTAACTTAAATTCTATCATTAAATAGACCTTCCAGGTTTAAACTCACTGGTTTGCAGAATATTATGGAAACATCTTCTTTCACTCTTGTTACATGTATGTGAGAACATCACATTACTCAGCCTCAAAATAAAAGCATAAAATAAGCATATGAATGTAGAAATTATCCAGGTTTGATGCCTAGAAATGCGGCGCTTCTTTTAGCTTTCAGCAGGAATGCTTTCGTTTGACAGTTTGTTTAAAATGAAAATTGAAATTGAGAGTGAGGCAGAAAGTCGAGAGGAAAACATTGATAAGCCGGAGCGATGAAAACGAGGGAGAGAGGCAGCAGATAGAGGAGGAGTGGCTGCAGATAAAGGTAAAGAGAGAAAAAAACAGAGCCTGGGAGAGTGAACGAGAGGGAAACAGAGACACCCAACGGTAGAAAAGTGGCTGTCGTGTGAGCAGCAGCTTCAAAAACCAGTTTAGATTGCCGCTGTGGCACCTGACAAAACATTCAAAACCAGGGAAGAGGCTGGAAAATAGGTCACGCATGCACAGAGTGATATGCACACTCACAGTATGTGCCGTCACCTACGGAGTCAATTGAAGAAGGCTGCAATAAATAAGTGCACACACACACACACATATGCACAAGCACACACACACACCACCTCCGGAGTCAATCAGAAGAAGAATTGCCCTAACTAGACGCATGCCTCAGGATGAAAGAGCTCTCAGGGCATATTCTGCTATTTCTAACCCACAGCGCTGTGCCTCTCACATGCACACAGCGTGCGCTCTCTCCTCTCAACTTGTTTCCTGTGAAATTTGACATGGAACGAAAATTGTTTGGAGGGTTTCGACACAGCTCAGTTGGTACGAAGTGGAAACAGAGGCAGACGGTGAAGGAGAGACAAACAGAGGTGCGGAGAACAATGCTGGTGCCTCTTCCTCTGTTGACTCCCGTTGTGTTTCCTGCGTTGCGGCTTTTCTTTTTTTTCATCTTAAGCCCTGATCACCTCTCCACCACAAAACACAGATGCAAGGACGCAAATACACACATCCATCGCGCTCGTCTGCCTCCTCACTGCTTCTGAAATATCACTTACGCCCTGGACTTGCCTCCATGAATGCGTCTTTTTTCCATCACACTCATCTAAGCCACGAGCTGTGGAATATGTGTCAATAAAGGATTTCTGAGAGAGATTTTGAAGTTTGTATTTGGCTCTTTCACATACCACAATCCTGTGATCCAAACTTCAAAGCATCAAGTCCTGCAGGGAAAGTCAAGTCACAGGTCTTGATAAACAAACTGCATGTCAGTTCTGAGTCTTCTCTTCAGGTGAATTATCATTGGGCTAAAGCGGGCAACTGTTCAAAAGCCACAGACCCTCAGGGGCCCCAGAATCCGGTGCTTTACTCTGTCAATCACTGTGTGGTAACTTGATCAACTGCAAATGTTTTTTGTGAATATGCACATCTAAAGCGAAGGTTAATCTGCAAAGACCAGGTTTTGAAGGTGAGGCCTGCTCCTCAGTCCAAAGTCCCTGAAAACCTTTATTATTTCAGTTCATGATGTGCTACGTTGTGTGAACCAGGTTCGGTTTTCTCCAGCGATTTGATTTGTCAAACATTATGTAAACAAGAAACCTGCTATTTGCCTCCTGGAAAGCATTGATTTCTTTGCCGTGTGCACGGGTAACTGCGCTTCTGATCGAGTATAAACATACATGTGTGACAGACTTCAGACTGGGAGGGTAACAGATCGATGCATCCTCACATTTAAAATCATTCCACCCAATCTGCGACTGAAACCGAACCTCGCAAAAAGTTGCCTCAACGTTTAAATAAGCTGGTTTTTATTTTAACAGCAGGTGACCCACCATCATCATCACATCCTTGTGTTTTATGACATAATCTCACAGTCGCTTTTTTACCTCAGTCTGCCAACTGCGTTTACTGCAGGCGGCAGCTGCTCTTCTGCGTTTTGATGGCTCGTAATCAAGCCACAGACCACAGGCACATCATCGCCCTTCTGCATTCACTGAAAAGGAGGCACAGGCAGACTACGAATCCAATCAGAGGCTGTGCAAGTGAGATCTCATTTCTGTTAACGAAGTCGCCATGTTGATTAGAAGGTCGTACTTCGTTAAATGTGATCAACGCATGGATTGGTGAATGCAATCAAATTTAACTGGATCTTGGGTTAATTTACAGCCTAAACACACATTTAGGACACATGTGCAGTATCTCGTGCCCCCGCTTAGACACTCGTCTGAACACTGAGCTAAGCACAGACATACTATCTGGTGAGCAGTCACCCAAAGCTACTGAACAGATACTTTCCATTCCTCATTATGTTCCGTGGTGGCTTAATGGAGACATTCAAAAGCAGTGCCATTAGTTGTCTTGAGTGAAACATGTTGATAATAGAAAGATGATGAGGTGTGTTGGATATGATGAGCCATGCCACCCACTCAGTACAAGTAAAGAAAACACCTGGATGAACGTGTATTTTGTCTGTATGCTTTGAAACGTTCATATGGAGGGTCATGGGAGGTGACCCAGTTTACTCAGACCCCACTAAACCCATTCTCTCTCTCTGCAGACTTCCAGTAGTGCCGTAACAGCTTTTATTAAAATGAAGGCTCTCATCCCCAGAGAGAGACAGAGAGGAGTTGTTAAGGGGTCGGGGGTGTAGGGAGGGATGGGAATGGGGGTGGTCTGCGCAGCACTACATTGTAATATGTTATGCAAGAGCCAGGCCACAACCTGGCTCCATATCAATCTACTTTAGTGTCCCCCCGAGAGAAAGCTGGTAAAATGCTGGTTCGATACATTCAGGGTTCAGGGTAGTGGATTCATCCTGGCTGAGAGGACTCTTCACATGCAGCCTGTTTTCTGTCTGCAGGTAGTTTGTGAAAACCTTGAAATTCCTTATCTATCATGAATGCAAAGACAGTGATTGCTTCGTGAAATACTGAATTGCCAAATGGAATACTGCCTATTGTCCGTGTTTGCAAGGTCAGTTATATAAAAAAGAACTGGACATCCGAACAACATATAAATCGTAAGTGGTTGCATAAACATCCGAAAAATTACATGGCAGTGGCGGCTTAGCACAATAGATGCCCCAAATTTAAAGACTTGACTAATCCGAAAGGCTAATAGTGACATCCCCGCAGAATTATCACCAAACACTGCAGATCTAATGCTTTATAGCATCCTTTTAGCTCTTTAGCTTACAGTTTTGGTTTTACAGGTTGATGGTTTTGGTCATCAACGATAAGCTTGTGTCACGTCTCGTCGCGTCTGTTAATGTGTTTTGTTCACTAGCGTTATGTCTCGTCTTGCCCTTCCTGTTTTATTGTGAAACCAATTCTCCTCTTGACTTCCTGGTGTTCTCCCCGCCTGTCTGATTGTCTGCCCCGCCCTAATTTTTTCCACCTATTCCTTGTTACCTCGTGTATATATAGTCCGCGTCTCCCTTTGTCCTGTGCCAGATTGTCTTGTGCCATGTTGTGAACCAGCTTTGACCTTCCTAGCTCTGAAAAGCTCCTTGATTCCTTGTTTTGCCTTGTTAAGATACGTGTGTAGTCCTAGAGACCCTTTTTGTGTTTGTTAGTAGTTTGAGAGTTGTTTCCTTTTGCCAAGATCCTTGCGCCTTTTGTTTGTTACTTTAACATCTAGAATTTTGAAAGTCTTTTGAGAGTTTTGTCTCTTTGTTTGTCTAAAACCTTGCGCCTTTTGTTTGTACTTTGTTTTCCTTGCTTTTCTAGTTTTGGATTGAGATATCCTGAGCGCCTTTTGTTAATAAACCACACTTTTGTGAAACAAATTCTTTCATGTATAGAGTCTGCATTTTGAGTCCTGAACCCTGTGGCCTGTGGGCTTGTCAGCTTGATGGTCAAAGTATGCTTGAAAGTGTAACTAATTTATAACGTTTGCAATGACTGACCAAAAACCACAGCAAGTAACCTAGCACGTTTTGGTTTTACACCTGGTTTCCAGCAGCAGCAGGCATCTATTGTCACACAATATAAAATAAAAAAAAACTACCTGCCCACCACCAAACAACAAAGTTAGCAGATGGCTAATAGCTAAAGGCCCGGATATTGTTCTCAGGTGTTTTTGGAGAGTGTCAAAACTAAAAGGAGAGTGAATGTTGGACTAATTTTCCTCTCATGGACAGAAATGTGATCCAGCTGAGTATAATAGTTTAGTTTTCTTTTACATCACCTTAAAGTTACTGTTAGTCAGTCAGATACGGTGCAGGTGAGGGAATGTATGAAAAAAACTAGACTAGACTATTGACTGACCTCCAAAAGCCTTTGTGACAAAAAGACAGTTGCTCAGCTGTTCTTTCTGAATGAGTGCACACCTTCACAGCAGTAAACAGTATGGAAGAAGTGTCTGGCTGCCAAACGTTCGTGTTGTTTAGAGGTCAAACGAGTTCGAAAATCACAAAGATGCCGCAGAAGTATCTTTGTGGCATGACGTCTGTCCTCTCTGCACTTTGTTGGAGTGTACTTGTGTCCTGTTATTTCCTGTTTGCAGAGCAGAACAACAGTGTTTGCTGCAGTTAGAGCCCAAAGCTGACACTGTCTGACAAACACGTCACTCCCTCTCTGTCTTTCTCGCTTCTCTCTCGCTCACAGTGACAACAACATCACTGTGTTTCACTGACTTTCTCTGCCTTGTCATTTTCTTTCTCTCTTTCACCACTTTCCCTCCTGCCTCTCAGTAACTGACACTTCGTCTTTGTCACCTTACCGCTCTCCTCTCCCTTCCTTCCCTACAGTCATCCCCATTTCTTCTTCTCTCCCCTTTTTATTGACAGCTGTCCCGCAGCATCAGTGATGTAATAGTCTCCAACCATCTGTCCTTCCCTACACCTCCACCTCTTCTCTCCTCCTCCTCCACCTCCTCTTTGTTGATATTGACAGCTGTCACGGAGCACTGATGTGGTAAAATCCTGTTTTTCTGTGACAACTGTGCTTATTTTGGTTTTTGCAGCCTTTGATTGGATCCCACGGCGGGATCTGCCATCCAGTGTGATGAGTCACAGAAAGAGCGCATTGAGTCATTCTTCATCTTTTTCTTCTTCTACTCCGCCTTGTTCTTGCCTTACTCCTCTTCCTCCTCCTCTCTTCTCCATCGTCCTCCTTCTCTCGAGGATTTACTGTCATTCCCGTTCTGTACGGGAATGTGTGTGTGCATAGGAAATGTTTCTCTTCCCCGCCATCAGTAATGCATGTTGACGAGGTTTGAAGTGAACGGTGGTGCAGAAGCATGTCCCTGCATGCTTCCATGTCTCAGTCTCCATGTTCATGTTTTATCATTGGCTCGAGAATGACTCAGCTACTGAAGGTTTATTCCTGTTCAGCTGGATACATGCATGTTTGGTACCCTGGGACCCCTGCTGGCATTAATAAATCAACTGAATGAATATTTCTCCTATATACAGTACGTGAAAATGGCGACCCAGTCTGACACCAGTTTGATGGTCAAAGTATGATTGGAAGTCTATTTAACTAATTTATAATGCAACACTGGCCCCAAACCAGAATAAGTGACAAGCTTAGACAGTCTTTGTTCATATTAATATGCTTCTTTCTTTCTTATCATTCCACCTTTAGTTTTAGAGTGTAATTTGATGCTAAAAAAAAAAAAAGCCGGACATTGGCTTTTTTTTTTTTTTTTGATAATATATGCTAATAGAGAAAACTGTATTCAAGAGGAAACAGCTGTTTTATCCAGACATGATGAATGAAATGCTAAATTCAGATTTAAACCAAGTATTTTGAAATTTCTCATTTACTTAGATTAACAAAGTCAACCAAAAACTAATAAAAACAAAAGCATAATTTTTTGACGAGCACCGCTTTCACCTTTGCTCTAAACTTAATTAGAAAACCTTGAATTAATTACTTATGAATATGCACCTGTGCATGGCAAACCACAACTGTGGTTAATCAAATAAGGCAAATTTGTAAAGTGGGCTGCTCTGAATTGGTCATCAGCGCTGAAGTGTTTATCCTCAGACTGTGTGGATGTGTGCTCATCCTCTAAATCTGGCCAAATGGGCCAGAGCCAGTCCACACTTGGACCTCCGGTGCTGGAAAGGCATCTACTCTGCGGCCAATTAAAATTCGGCTACCTGTGAGTTTGAATCAGTCCGCCCACAGTTCAAGTGGATTCATTTCAGACTCTAAATTGCGAGTGTAGGTGTGACCATCTCTGCCATGTCATTGATGGGTGACCCGTAGAAGGTGTTTTCTGCTCTGCCCATCAACAGATTGTGCCGTTCAGATTGTGAAAATGAGCAGCGAGACAGCACTTCACGACTTAAATTAAGGCAGAAGTGGAAAATTAGGGAAAGTAGAACATTTTCCCAAGTACTGCCGTGAGCTCATGGTCAGGCTGTTGAGAAAACAAATTATTTCATGGCTATCACTGGTCAGACTGAAATCTATGACCGGAATCTATTCAGGACCCTTTAATAAGTGTCAGATGTTAAAAAAGAAATAAAAGCCACCTCAGAAATTAAACACATCGCTTTATTTCATTTAGCTCAGTGTAATCGATGTCTTGTCATCTTCATTTCCCACCCTGCTCTTGCAAACATCATGATTTTTTTGTGGTGCATTTAAAGAAAGGTTATAAAACCGCCTTTTCTTCCGGCCGCCTTGTTGCGTCAGTCAAACAATATGGCAGACTGTGTGAACAAAGCAAATAAAGCAGCATGGGAGTTGAGATAACCTGTGTGTATGCATGAGTGTGTGTGTGTGCGTGTGTGTGTGTGTGTGTGTGTGTGTGTTGTGATTGTATGCCTGAGGGCAGCCCTCTGAACCCTCGATCTCTCTCTTTCCCTTTTCTCTCAGTGAGTATAAGAAGAATGTGGAGCAGGGTGGGACAGGAGAGAGCGATACACTGAGTCTACAGCCACTGTGAACTGAATATGAAGCAGAGAGAAGAGCCAGCATCACTGCACGCTTTATTTACTGCAATCAGCGTGAAGAGTCGGCCGTGTTAACTGTTCGAAGTGAAGCGGTCTCTGGCAGTCACCACTATCGCCCCCGATCCACATCACAGTTCACACAGGTCTGAGAATCTGTCAGTAAAGAGAAGCAGCTCTCTTTGCACAAAAGGTAAAAAATTAAGTCGTAAAAGTCTCTGAAAATGTTTAAAATATTGTTGATATTAAAATTACACCTCCAGTTGGTGGAGACCAATTTAGAGCTGAAAGCAGAATGAATGTTGGACTTCCATGCATCAGGTGGACGGACACATGACTCCAGACGACACTAACAAATGCTAGCGTTTCCTTTCCACAGGTTTGCACCTCATTAGCCAAGAGGTACACTGACAGGGCTGTTTGCAAAATGGCTAAAAGAGTCGTCAAACTGACCTTAGCGACAGCACCTTTCATCGCTTTGCCTCACATCTCTGTCCAAGAATCAACGCTTCACATGCTGAGGAAAGCCCTGCGATGGAGAATTAAGCCCGTGAAAGTCGCTGAATGCGATGCCAGAGTGAGCAAATCTTTCAGATATCTTAATCTTTTGCTGGCGCCATTTCAAGCATGTGCTGCAGAAGTTTGCAGCGAGGAGGAGAATCAGCACCCACGAGCGTGAGGCCAGAGTGTGAGCCAGAGAACAGCCATCGCCTCCTTTGTACCGTCATGGCGAAGTTGGAGCTGCTTTTCTTTGCGCTGCTCAGTTTGTCTTTGCGTTTCTGAACTCTGTCTTTCCAGCAGTCAGGAGTTCAGTCAGGAGGAGCGTTCTTTTACAAGCTTAGGCCTGTAGTTTAGGAGTGCATTCACTCCACACAAACACACTCACTCAAAGTTTCCTCACTGTCGTTGTCTGAGGCTGTTTATTGCGATGTCAGCTGTTCTAAAAGCTATACTGTGAGCCTTTGTGCTGCTGTTGTTTTAAATATGATCATCTCTCTCTGCCTTAACCCTTTGACGCCTGAATTTATTTCGAATTATATTTAAAAATTAATTCTTCGTGTTTTTGCTTTCAAATTGATCCTAAATTAAGAGGAGTTTGTTCATTTTTCTGAAGCACATGCAATAGATATAAATTTAGGTATGATGCAAATTAGCGACAACAGGCGTTAATGCTTAAATGCAATAAAAATGTTTTTTTTTTCAAAATTCTTAAACGTGCATCATAAAAGCCATTCAAAATTCATTTATTTCACCAAAACAGCCACAAAATTGGCTTCCAACCATTACATTGTAGCAACAATTGGAACAAGGGCTCTTTCACTTTGACCGGCCCGACGAGAAACCAGTGCCTGCAAAAGCTTACTAGGTGGGTGTTGAATATGCACAAACCGGCATTAGAGGAATGCATGTGCGATTCGGCTGCAATGTGGATTAAAGCAGTATGATGCGAATTGGCGACAATCTGCGTTAAGGGGTCAATACCGTCACACAGCTTTTGTGAGCACCCCTCCAAGCCCCCCTCACTGCCAAGTCTTCACAGATTCATCAGCCTCATCATTTCATCAGCCTCGTGATCGATGACGATTGTGTGTGGTGTGGCTCTGCTTCTCCACTGCTGGTCTCATAAACAAAGGCATTGTTAAGGCACGTTCTTGGTTTATTATCTTTGCACATATTTTTTTTATGCTTTATGCTGTGAACATTTGCACCTCCCACACTCCACATGTTTAATACTGTACAGCTCTTTGGTTTAAAAGCGTATATTTTTCACATATATTTCATATTTGTTATTTGATATTCAGGATTTGTTTTCTTCTTTCCTTTCTCTTACTATGCTCATTGTTATGCACTAAAAGACCAAGGTAAACTCCTTATATATGAAAACCGACTTGGCAATAAATCTGTTTCTGACTCTGATTCTCATTTCCTTTTTTCTATTTTGCATACTTCTATTCCCTTTATTCCTATTCTGTCAAGGTCCATTATACTTCTCTGACAATACTCCTGTCACCCTAGAGGATCATAAAAGAGATGTACCAATGAATAAAAATGTGTAATATTGTGATAGGAAAAGGTAGAGCACATTTTATTAACCCGGTGCAACAAGTAGAGAGCCAGTGTATGCTTCAGAAGAGGCGTGGTGATTTGAAACGCTTCTATCCCTCATGAAGATGACACTAATTAAAAGAAATAAACTCCTTAATCATCTTAACAACATGTGATGTTTGTTCTACTTCTGTTACTTTGCTCATATGGTGTGTAACAGCACACTGCTGAGGTTCAGTGGGTGGTATAATCATCTCAAAAGAGCTGTCAGTTTCTGCCAGTTCTTTAATGACAAAACAAAAAGCTAATCAAGGAATTTTCCTCCTAACATCCTGAGTACATGCTTTAATGGAACGTAATAGCTTCTGATGCTTTGTTTGATTGCAAAAATGTCTCTCTTTTTTCTCTGCATTGATGCACATCGAGACGACGGAGGCAGGAGATGGGGTAAAGAGGGGGGAAATGTGATGAAACCAGGAAAAGGCAGACAATGAGTGTATTGCATTTCCCTCAGATTACCTTCTCCTTTCCTTCCTCGTATGTCCAAGTTTCCAAATTGGAGTCAGTGACAGCTGGTACTTGCAATTCCAGTTTGCAGCACCTTTTAGTCATACGTGTCTGCATGTGAGATTATACATCCTCTTGTTCCTTTCATGACATCCTTTTCAATGCAGGAGACAAGATGTAGCGAGGGAGGAGAGATATAGAGCAGGCGGAAATACAAACACAACAAACCCAAGGGAGGAGAAAGTATGAAACATGATCAGAACGGAGCAGAGAAACTAGACAAGAGGAGAGGAAACAAGGAATGAGATGCAAGAAGGGAAGAAGAAGAGAGGGAGGAAAGAGGGGGAATGCAGCAGCAGCAGCAGAAGAAGACGAAGAGGTGGGAGGAAACGAGTGGGAGAGCGATGCCTTCAGGTAGCCTATTTTCTCACCCTGCAGGAGAGAGACAGCAATTAGGATCGCTCTGTGTGTGTGTGTGTGTGTGTGTGTGTGTGTGTGTGTGTGTGGAGCTTGTCACAAAGACAACAGGTTTTTTTGAGTTTACTGAAAGATAGGGAGCAACCCACTACAGCACCCTACACGTGTTTCATCATCACTTAACACACACTCACACACACACACATGCACAGTTGGGTCCTGTTGCTCAGGCATGCAGTTGTTGTGGTTTGACAGTTGAGCCACTTCAAGTTGAACAACCTGCTGCTGTATTATCTCCATACACACACACACACACACACATGCACAGGTGAAAACACACATGCAGCCAGTCTCACCTCCTGCTTCGTGGTGGCTCACTGAAACCAACAGGATGACACTGCTTCTGTTAGCCAGACAGGGTGAGAATGTCTCTCCGCTTCGGCGGCTGATCCTGCAGCAGATGAAGCATGCGAGGGCTGGATCTGCAGGCAGAGACACTGCAGCAGGATTTGCGTCTCTTGATCCTCTCACCGGCTCTCTGGTAAAAAGTTAGCCGTGGTTTTTCACATGAGGCGAGTTCAGAGAGACAAGCTGAATTCCACTCGTGGGACTTAAAAAGATCTGATTTACGATCTTTGGCAAAGCTGACGAAACAAAGGCTGAGTGTTACAGTGGCAGCCGTGTCGGACTCCACACGCTGCAGAGACCCCATGTGGATGCAGCCTCGACCACATTATCCAATTTAACACTGTATTAGTCAGTGTAACACAGAATAATATGGGCACTGATGTAACTGGTGGTCACTTTCCACAAGCGGACACTTAACATTCAGCAGCTTTGATCCGACCACAGACCCTCTGCTAACATGTAGCCCCTTATCTGACCAGGATCCCATGCAAACGCTGAGGTGGGAGTATTTTGTCATTGAGTGAGTTTACACAAAGGGGGGCCATGTTATTATGCAGACTATATATTACTTAGTATGAACAGAAGCAGAACTCTCCTATAGATAAGCAGATAGTGGGTTATTTCAGGACACCAGAGATTTGTGTTTGCCTTCCATAACCTCTGCTTACACATATTGCCTAGAACTACATGCATGATGTATGTAAGCACTCTGGTTCTGATGTTTCCCCCAAGGGCTGTGCGAGATAAATCGAAGAGGAGGAAAATGTATAAACAGGACAGGAAAAAAAAAAAAAAAACCCTTTCTGCCACATAAAATGATTTCTTTCAGAGTCTCTTAGCAGCTTGTTTTTCTCCGACATATTCAGGCTTTTTAAAACATGTGAATATGCAACAGTTGGGTTTGGTCGCACTCTCACAACTTAAAGACCTAAAGACATCTGCAACCTGTAGATTTACATGATGATTTAGCATCTATATTTCCAAAAGCTCAACAAACATCTTTACAATTGCAGCCATATTGAGTATTTAACATTTTAAGTCAGAATGTTAAGATGCTCAGTCTGATGCAAACCTGTTATGATGGTTTATAACAAACACGCATGACCTCAAATTTGAACACTGGTATGGATTAGCTAAGAAATCCTAAGGCACAACACAGGAGTGTGACTCTCTGTGTTCGATTTTCTAAACCAGACTACAGGCACAGAATATCTGACATGCAATGGTTTGCTTGTTTATTTACTTTTTTACACTTTAGGGGACATAGAGCTAAACATCAGGCTGCCTCTAAAATAACTGGGCATTTCCTTCTTGGTGTTACAGATGCAGTCTGCCATCAATTATCCACTTTTTACTAAACAAATCCAACAAAAATCCCGCAGACGAACACAAGTTTGGCTCGAGCCGAGGAAAACAGCGGAAGCCGAGAAAAGAGAAGGAAATAATTCAGTGTGGAAGGCAGCAAACTATCAAATAATAATCATACAAAAGGGCAAATCAGGTAGCACCGCACAACGTAGTCTGAGAACTGCATATTGTGCGATTTAAAGAAATACATTAAATCACAAACTCAGATATCATAAAATCAATTTGCCACTTTAACCTGGTTCTGATGTATATTTCATAGTCGTATATTGAATATGCAGCTCCAGTTGACCACTTTGCATTTCTGTTTGTTCATACAGTTTTCCGCATTATGTATGAATGTATTAAATCACCAGCTCATAATATGATAATGAATGAATTGATCAAGCAGCAATTCCAGGGCTGAAAAGTGCCAAAAACTGCAGTTCCTCGAGTGGCCACTTGAGGCTGGTTCCAAAAGCAAGTCAATCCCCATAGACTCTCATATTAAAATGCCACTTTACAGCAGAAGTAAACATTTACGGCCTGATATAGTGAACAGCTTTGGTCTCTATAGCTAATTAAAAAAAAAAAAGCATCTGATGTGTAAATCTTGACTGCCCAGCAGTGTGTGTCATAATGAATGAGCTGGAATAAGGTGTTTTTAATGTACATTGTGTGGGGAAAAAGTCATGTTGCATTATTAAACCGCGATCTGGGACAGAGAATCCCTCTTTCCTTTTTGCCCTTTTTCTTGCCTTGTCTCAAATGTACGCGTTGTACCTCAGAGAGTGTATTCCGGTGTATGCGTGTCGAGTACAGTTGACGTACAGTACATGAAAGTATCATAATGAAGGAGCAGCAAAGGTGAATGCATGATGTATGAACAGAGATTCTCTTTCTTCCCTTCCTCGTCCTCCCTCCTGCTTTGCTCTTTTCTCCGCTCCATCGTTCTCCTTTTCTATCCATAAGTGTGTGTACGTACTGTGTGTGTGTGTGTGTGTGTGTGTGTGTGTAGTGTAATGAATAATGCAATGTGTGTTGTATGAAAAGATAAGGAGGCAACATGGGGTTGCTTAGGGGTTAAAGGAGGTGATGTCAGTACATTCACCTCCTCGCCTAACACCTACGGGGTGAGAGAGAGGGGGAGGAAAATAGATGAAGATGAAGGTGAGAGGACGAAGGAAGAATATGAAGGGAGATGGAGAGAGATAGAGGCCGAGGAGTCGTGTCAGACAGAGAGAGATAAGGAGGGAAAGGAAATGAGAGAGGAGCTGTTGTTGACCCGGTCAGATGTTTTGCTTACCATACATTACAGCCGTTTATTATTTATACTTTTCAGACACACAGCAGGGTGGCTGCCCTGACCTTCCTCACAAGGACTGTGTGCAAGTGTGTGTGTGTGTGTGTGCATATTCTCACACATCTTGACATGTGACTGATATTAAATGAGAGCATTTTGGGGGGTAGTGTTGTGTTAATACGTGTGTGTTTGTGTGTGTGTGGCGTGTACTTGTGTATGCATGTGCTGAGAGAGATGTGCCTCCATGTATGTGCAACTTTTTTTGTTATCTTTATGCTGCGTGTGTGATTGTGTGCACGCTCTCTATCCGCTGTCTTTCAGGGAGTGTTTATCTTTATGACGTGTATGTTGGGTTATGTGTCCTCTTGTGTCTTTGTGAGGACCAGTTCTGACCTGGACATCCTCTTGTTTTCAAAGGCTATTTGAGTTTTGGGACTTGATTGAGATGAGAATCTGGTTTATGTTGCGGTAAACAGAAAGAGTAAGATCTATAACATGCTTATCACTGTGGCCATGTGGATACAGATTTTAAACTGAGCCTAATTGTGTCAAGGAATGCATTACGCCAGAGGGTCCTCACAAGAGTAGCACAAATGTGTATTTGTGTGCACATTTGATTAGGGCGGAGAAGTCGTCATAACATTTCTGCTCAAACAAAGACAAAAGTGAAGTTAATGAGAGCAGAATTTGTCACAGAAAGCATGTTGACGATAATAACAATAGAGAACATTGCATTAAATTTCTAAACTGTTTTCGCTGCACAGCATCAGGAAGATGTTGTTTATTTCTGCTCGTCGGCAGAGCAGGACCGGTCTTCACTAGCAAATGATCGAGGCCGTTATTGAAGTTCCCCTGAAGAGCTTTGTGAGAAGAAGTACATCACCTTGATATCTGCCCAGATTTAGCCCAAAGTTCGACTTCATTAAACGATCTTCAAACACACTGACCTCTGTGAGGCGTGTCCAGTGGCATTTTGCAAATCAGAAAGTAGAAGTTTTTTTTTGTTGGAGTACCCAGAATTGTGTAACTACCCCCATCATGCCAGGAATTGGCAAAAAAGGTCACAAGTCAGGCAAGAAATGTCCAACATAACGGGGATACTGTGTCAGAAAATGCACTTTGTGTTTGTCTACAAATTCTGCACATTCTAATTCAATGGGAATGGAATGGTTTGATCCTCCATCTACGTTCTTCTTCATGATGTGATGCACTTTAGCGCTTCAGTACTATCAGGACGATGTATTTAGCAAATGCTCAAAAACGACATTGTGCTTATGTTCAAGTGTAGGTTGGACTCTGTATTGGGGGGATTTGTTGGTGTATCTACTGCTCTGGTACACCATGCTGAGTTAAGCTTTAGTCAAAAACAACAAACTGTGAAGTTGCTTGGTTAATATAGAAAGTAATAGCTGTTGCTGTGATGATAGTGCACCAAAGTCATCTGGAGATAAACCCCATTTAAAAAATGAAAACTGGATGATGGTGATGTGAATTATAGACACGTCTCTGCCTCTGGATTCTGTTTATCATTCTGTTCTTACGGTGATTACCGGTGATGTTTATAGCACTCATCATTGCACCTTTATGAAAAAAGTTGTCTTCTGTGTCTGTGAGATGTGATGAGCATATGTATCAGTCCCTTATTGGGAAGTTGCCATCTTTCATCACATCTATGCCTGTTGGTCCTCTGGACCACATCAGACTCGGTCTAATGACTTTCACTCTCACAAGTCCCTCGAGTTTGCACTGGACTTGGCAGATCTGCTGTTAGTTCCTCTGCTCAGACTGCCAGGAAGTCTTCACAAAGCAAAGCACCCTAAAAATGAATACTTGGGTACACCTTGATGAATTTAAATCAATGATCATGAACGATTCAGTGTCTGTTTGTACCTGTTTTATTTGAATTGCTTTTATCTTTTATTTATTTTTGTTTTATTTTAATATTTTGCATATTTTAAGTAATTTTAATTTGTTGTTTGACATCATAGGAAGTGATGTTCTGCCCTCAATGATTTTTTTTAGTTTAGTTATGAGGAGGAAAAAAAAGTCTTGAACTCGGCTAAATGAAAAACTGGACCTCGAGGGAATCAGCGAAGAGAGAAGGAAGAAGTCAAGGAGGGTCGATGTTATTTCAACATGCTCTCGAAGGATGCAGCCCTCGTTTCTGATAAGCACTTCCTTCTGTTGAAGCTGTCAGATATAAAGGCATTAATGTGGAAATACACCTCTTCTCTCTCTCTCTTTTAGTCCACCTTTCTCTCTCTCGCGCTTTTCATCCGTCACTTTGTGCAACTCCGTCTCTTTGTCCTTCTCTCTTTTTCCTGCTCTGCAGCAAATTGAGTCTGAATGAGCTCCAAATCATGTTCAAGTGCAGCCAGAGACACTTCCAGCTCTTTCAGAGAGTCATTCTGCCCGGTAAACTATTACCAACACACACACAGATGCAGACTGCTCTGTCTGGCAGTCTATCAAGAGCCTTTGGCACTTACGCTGCTGTACCGTCATTATCCTGCAATGAGTAATCTCTCGGCCGTTTCCTTGTACGGGACAGAGCCAAGGAGCTGGAGAGAGACAGTCAGAGCAACACGGAGACTGACACATATCATCTTGTAATGTCAGACTGCAGGGCCAAAGAGTTTCTTCAAGAGCGTCTGAGAGCCTGACTCCGCTGGTGGCAGCTTGAACTGGACGGCGGCTGGAAGCCGTTAGACAGCAATGAGCAGGGAGAAAAATGCACAGACAAGTCGAGACTGAGGCCAAATTGCCCCATTTTCTCTCAGAACTGAGATGTTATTGCATCTTCAGACTTTCAATGAGCTATTTAAGCTGCTTCATGTATTTCTTTATTACTGATAAATCATTAACACAAGTAAATCACTTGAGGTCGCAGCAGCAGCCAAGAAACTGAAAAGTAAATCTGGTCAGGAAGTGGAAAAAGCAGCACTTCCTGTTTGCGCGCTGAAGCTTTCGAGGTGGCTATGAGCAAGTGAGCTCAACCGTAACTGCTGCAGTGGCCGACCAGTGGCCAACAGACCCAGTGCACCAGCTTCTAGCTTTAATTATCTTCCTCACAGTAACTGTGATATTGTTCAATCGAACTGGAGCTGCATCCTGGAAGCTCCTGTTGAGCCTTTTCTAATTACCTGAAGTTTATCAGCCAGGTCCTGCCAAGCAGTGGTATGATGATGATGTAGGAAGAACCCTGCTGATACAAGCTTGAGTTGAAGAGACCTTTATTAACAAGCAGTATCAGATCAGATGCCGGCAATCCGAGAGTGCTTCAGGGTCAGATCAGAAGACTCTCCTGTTATCCTAAAGACAATACAATATATAGCATAATGGTCTGTCCAACTCCACCCATGTCTTACCTAACTCCCAAATAAGGCCATGTTCTGTACATTGTCTTACTGAGGAGTGCATTCCTCCACTCTCACCCATAAATGTCCACCTCTGTTGGGGATTCACATCAGTCCCCTTTGTATACATTCCCACAACAGGACCCCCTCTTTATGGCCTGTCCTGTGTAGTCTCACATATCACTGAGAGTGTCTTGCAGTTTAAACATCAGTTTACCTCTTATCATGCTTAATCTAACATATGTGTGATATTTGACACATCTGATCATATACCTCAGACCGAAAAAGAAACGATCACCGTGCATTGAAGTGTTTTTTTCATTCTCTGTCACAGAGAGCGGCAGCCGCAGTGAGCAGGTTTGCAGCGGTGATGGCTTTCTTTGGTATTCAGCATGTCTAAAAGGAGACGATGACTGAGCCTCTTCAACTTGCTCCTTCCTGTCCACACTATCAACAGTCTCTGCCGGCAGAGGAAAGTTGTTGGACAAGACACAAGCAGCACAAGCTGACCAATCAGAGTCTGTGTGTGACATCTTTGCACGTCCGCCGCGTCTACGTGCAATGCTCCGAACTACACCACAACCTCTTAGCACACAACTTGAAATACTTAACTTATCCACAAATCACTGTCAGCTTGTGATGTTTTTGAGTAGTTTACAGGACGATTGCAGTATATTTTGCCAAGTTCTCATATTATTAATAGCAGACGGCCGTTAGAACACAGGATCCCTTTAAGCTGAAGGTACAATAAGTGGGCAACATGTCGAGGAAGCATTCTGCAAGTGAAACTGCTAAATTGCTGATTAGCATCAGAAGGATAATGATGAATCACACTGGCTCCGCGTCTCTGCTCCATGTGTTGACTCTAGCTGTTGCCCACAGTCCAGATGTCTCTGTATACTTTGATTACATATCCACTTCTTGGTGCCAAGATAATTTAGCTTCAATTGCCAGGCCTGAGGCAGTAAAATGGAAGGCTGCTTCTTAGGTGTCTCGAGCCGTCTTGGTGATGGAACCCAGCTCGGCATGTTTTCTTCATGAATCTTGTTCTCTGGAAACACTTTTGGTTTCTCGCACTTATCGCACGAAAAATCTCTTTCGAGCTGTAAAATGCTGGAAGAGCAAAATAATTTTCTCTCTGTTGAAAGAAACTTTGGCCGAAGACCCTGCATCATATTGTCAGCAGCACCGGGTTGCTTTTAGACAGCGTGTTTTCCTGTATTTGGCTGCACTGCTCGGTCTCGGTTGCGTGAGCTTCAGCGGATTGTTTTCAGCACAGACTGAGCTCTGAATCACCATCATCTCATCGCACTTTGTGTCTGCAGGGGTCACACGGCGTTCTTGTTAGCAAGATCTGAATCCCTCTGCTGTCTGGTTGGCTAATTTCCAAACACCGAAGGCCAATCGCAGTCATCTGTCATGTGGGACGCCGAAACATGGAGAGGTTATTAAAATGACAGAAAATGATGCAAAAATTGTACATTTTGCATAAAAAACTAGACCTTGACATCGTTACCTCTCCGTCTGCCAACCGTGAGATGAGTGAATGTGTGTCAGGCTGAATGTTACCTGCTCTCAGTTTTAAACATACACGTTTGTGAGAGGTCGTATCTCAGTTTGTGGTCATATTGTATTTGGAGTAAATCCAAAGAGTGAGAGTTAGTCGAGTTTTCTTCACGTCTTGTGGGAGTTTAATTTTAAAGCAGCATCCTACAAAGACCCCCCACATGCTGAGGAACACCTGTGGTTTTTAGAGCTGCAGCAGCAAAGGTTTGGTGCTGAACCCAGTTGCGTTAAGATGTTCAGTCGTTCCTGGAACGATTTAAAGAACATTTCAACTCTCTGGTGTCACTCAGTGCCTTCAACCCACTCGTTTCTGAATGTCAGGAATTTTAATTTGATTGTAAGTGATTAGAATTTTCTGTATTTATTCATTAAACATTGGTTTTGCTGTGCAGAATTCGATTTGTCTTCCTCAGAGGTATTTATTCTTCTGGCCTCTTCCTGAGCTTTCAGTTGTGTCTGATGTGTGTGGGTTAGAAAATGCACATAGAGACGATGGAGGTGTAAGTAAAGTTTATATAAATTTAAGAGTTGAAAAATTAAAAAATTCTTTACCAAGAAACACATTGGTCTGTGTTAAAAGATATCATGAATTTACATTAGATTCGGGAATTGCAGCTCATATAAGGCATTATTTTTTTTAAATCATATTAAATTGAGCACGATCAGTTGATAAAAATGACAAAAAAAAAAAATTCAGTGACGAAATAAAGAAATATGTCTTTATACTGGCAGAAAGACACTTTTTTATTTTATCTTCCATTAATGTCAAATGAAAATAAATGCCTCCAACCGTTCAAGGGGAAAGTATTTCAGTCAGAGTTCATATTTCATCCCTCTCAGTCTGACTTTTGAATGTGGTTAATTATCAGGGTAGCTTTTTTTTTTTTTTAGAGGGCTGGTTCTTTGAGTGCAGAGGGACAGAAGCAGAGATCCATGTTGAAATAAGGTTAGAGTGTCAGATTCAGAGGCACCCCCCGCCGGCAGTTTCATTAAACAGAGTTATCAAACACAGACAAAGAAATCCAGACAGAGAGACAATAGTGAGACGGAGACACAGACACCATCGGCTATATCATTAAGACCGGAGTTATAAAAAGTTGATAATTAAAGACACGTCTCGGAGGACAGGAGGAGATAATTGGCTTTCTCAGCCACGACACTTCGACCCACTTTATTACCAATAGCTTGATAAGGCACAGAGTCAGATGGAGAAATCACAGAATGACATCTTTCTTGTGACTTGGAAAAGATCATATTAATAGGTGTGTGTGTGTGTGTGTGTGTGTGTGTGTGTGTGTGTGTGTGTGTGTATGCTGGTTCTTGCCCCGCAAACAGGTGTCTTTCTTTCATTTATAACAAAAAAGCTCAACGGTCACACAGTCCGAACTTAATTTGCTGTTAAATTAAGATTCGATATTTTCCTTAATTTTTTAAATTAACGGATAAAAGCTCAACTCGGAAATGCTTGAATAGAGATGTCAGTGCTGAAGTTGAGCCAATGATCACGGTTTTAATGCAAAGACAGACGCCAAATTATTAAAAATCTTAAATTTTTTAACAGCAAGATAGCAGGATAGCATTGCGCATGTGAGGAGCATTTAAGTGCCTCCATGACAACCAGACAATGCGTAAATATTGCAGATGGAGGCAGAAAACAAGTCACGAAGGAACAAAGAGGAGAAAATCACAGAGGAAGGAAGAGAAAAGGAAAAAGTGACAGAGGAAGGGCAAAGAGTCACGCAGGAAATGAAATCTGACGTGGACTCTTGTTATTAAGAGTCAGAGTTCACTGAACTTTCCTACAGTTCAGTAGCTAACCTATGCTCCCTCTGAGCGGGCGTGTGTGTGTGTGTGTGTGTGTGTGAGACAGACATTACTCGATGTGCATGGCTGTGTAAATGAGTACAGTGTGTGTGGCTTTGTGATACTTTATGAGTGTGTGTGTGTCCTGAGAAAAGACAATAATAGCCTCTCAGTGTGACCTCTCGCCCCCTCACACACATACACACACCGAGCTAATTGAAAAAGCTACAAGATGTGTCTTTAGAGTGTGTGTGTGTGTGTGTGTGTGTGTGTGGGTGTGTGTGTGTGTGTGTTCCACATGGGCCCAATGCGGACATTGTGTGTCTATGTGTTTGTGACTAAGTTTCTTTTGTTTGTGTGTGTGTGTGTTTGTGTGTCAGTCAAGGTTAAAATATTTAGTTAATTAAAAAGTTCTCATCTTAAGCAGCTGGTTGGTTAACACAAAGTTTGAATCGCTGGCTGGTTTATTTACACACACATCGCTACCAAAGCTCATTTGCCTGAGCAGCAGCAGTGGAATGTAATCAACTACAATTAATCAAGTATTGTAATTAACTACAATTTTGAAGTACATGTACGTTGCGTGAGTATTTCCATTTTATGCTACGTTCTACCCATAATCCACTACATTTATAGCCAGAAAATCTGGTTGTGGTGGAGTATTCCCTCCCCCTCCATTAGCCGGCTGATGTGCCCCTGAGCAAAGCACTTAACCTCCCCAATATGCCCCACGGGTGCTTGATTGCTGCCCACTGCTCCTGTGTGTGGTTCACTGCATGTTGCATGTTGCATGTGTGTGTGTTTCTTCAAGCAGTGATGGGTGAAATGCAGGTGAGTAATTTCCCCCAAGTCGTGGGATTAATAATGTAAATAAAATTAAAAAAAAAAAAAATTGCACTTTTTACTCCACCTTTTTACTAACACCTTTAGTTATTAAATTTAGTTACTTTGAGGATTTATATTATTTACACAACATAGAGACCAACTAATAAATTAAGGTATGTTATCATAGCTTATATGATGAGCTGATCACCTGTCCAGGCTGGATGGATGGATGGATGGATGGATGGATAGACATCGTGATTGGTTAAGCCACCTAACAGTATATAAAGTCATTAAAATCAGCTCCACCCTTATCAGCTGCAACATTAAAGTGATGTACACATTAATGCATGTATCATTTTAATCTAAACACATATTTTATTCTGAAATTCTGCAAAAGTGTATTTTAACTTTTGGAACTTTAAGTATATTTTGATGCAAATACTAATTACATACTTACTTTGAACGCACTTTTACTTGTAATGGAGTATTTTCACAGTGTGGTGGTGCTACTTTTACCAGAGTATAAGATCTGAATACTTCCAGCACTGCTGAACAGCTCGCAGATATTCAATACAGGTGTCATGACCCGTGCCATGCACGCCGGTTTTGTTTAGTTTTCCTCTTGATGTTTTGCCTTATTCAGTTTGTAAGTGTTCATTGTAGTGTCTTCTTTGTTCAGGTTCGTTTCTCTGTTCTACTCTGTGTATTCCTAATGTCTTCTAGTCATGCCATGTTTTATGAGCTTGAGTCTTGTCTTAGTCCATAGTCATGCCATGTTTTATGTAAGAGTTTTTGTATTGTCTTAGTCTGTACCCTTGCCCTGTCTTGTTTGTATTTTGTTAAGTTCCCCATTGTGTCTTGTCTTTGCCTGGTTTTGGTTACTTCCTGTTTTATTTTGAAGGTTCATGTTATGTGTCTTTTTGTTACTTTACTTCCTGTGTTTTCCCTCCCGTGTGATTGTCTGATCGTTTCCACCTGTGCGTCATTAGTGTTTTCCCCTAGTGTATTTAAGTCCGTGTCTTCCCTTTGTCCTTGTCGGGTCGTTGTCTGAGAAACTATAGTCAAAGTCTGCGTTATTGTTGTAATTCTTGCCATAGTCCCATAGTGAGTGTTTGTTGTGTTGTTTCTTTGTCATGTCCGAGTCTGGTTTCACGTAAGTGTTTCTGTGCTGTGTTAACTTTGTTCTGTTTTCGCTAACTATAGCTGAATTTCAGTTCCTTGTTAGATTGTCCCTTGGTTTTGTTTTATTTCATAGGAGTGTTGTCTCCGGAGTTCTCGAAGTGATTTTGTTTCTGTTTTGTTAGTTAAGTTCTCTTTCATAGCTTTTGTTTTCCTCCGTTGGGAGCATTTTTCTGTTTTATTCCCTGATAGTTTGTTCCTAGTCATGTCTATGTCATTAGTCCTGCCCCAGTTTATGTAATTGAGTTGCTAGTCTTGTCTTGTTATAGTTCTGCCACAGTTTATGTAATTGAGTTTGTCGTCTTTTGTTATAGTCCGCCACATTTTGTGTTAGAGTACCTGTGCTGCCCCTGTCTCATCCATGCCCCATTGTGTTTGAGTTAGCGTGTTTCTATTGCTCAGTTTTTTCCCCCTCAGTGTTCCCTCGTATGTATAGCCCTTGTCCCTAGAGTGTGTTTAATTATAGTTTCCTTACTTGTAGATTTTCGTTGTGACTCAAACGTATTAATTTGATTCTAGTGCATTCCTTAGTTTGTCTGTGTTCATGTCCTTCCAGTCGTGAGTGGTTTTCCGTGTCTTGTCTTTGATCATGTCCATGCCACGTCTCATGTAAGTGTTATCTAGTCTTGTCTTTGTTTGTGTTACCTTGCCATGTACCTTGTCAATGTTTTCCCATAGTGTCTTACCATAGTCTACGTCCCCTTTGTTTGTCTGCACCTGGGTTCAACCCTTAGTTTCCCTTAGTTCCCCTCATAGATCCCCCTAAGTCCCCCACTTCCTGACAACAGGCACTTTTTTGTTGATTCCAGTGCTAAGCTACATGCTGTGCAGCAGGGAATGTGTCACTGCCTCATGACAGTTCTGGTATGAACAGACTTACAAGTCGCTAATGGGGGCAATTAGACCAACATGTCAGCCCTGAACCACGCAGATGACATAGTATGGTATATTTACATTTACAGGGTTTTTTTAATACCATGAGACCAATTATCACGTCTTTGTTACGAAGTCCTCCTGAGCAGGAAACCACTTAAGCAGCCAGTGACCTCTTGAACTCAGGTAACCGTGTGGCTCACACACTTTGACACACCTCCGCACTGCAAATTGCTACACCTCATTTCTCTCAGTGATCCACGTTTTCCAATGCTCACTTCGGTTTTAATCTTTTCAAGAATTCTATCGAGTTCTCGTAATTTCCCGCTTGTCTCACCTGAGCAACTTGCCTTCTTTTCATCACCTTTGAATTTTTTTTCCATCCCTTTCATTCCTTTGTGCTTGGAGAATTTCTTCCGTGTCTCGTTTGTTTCATATTGTTTCTGCCTCTCTTTCATTTCTTTCTTCCTTCTCATTAACACGACCAATTTTCATCTTTTTGTTTCTTGTGTTTTTCAGTGTGATGTTAATCATCAATCTGCACTTCGTCATCAATTTGAAAAACACCAGATTCCTCCTTCTTTGACGGAAAAGAGACGTTTAGATATTACACCTGCATTTCCTCTGCTAAATTGAACCAACCTGACACATTAACTAACTCAATTTTCTCATATATCAGAAAATTGTTACTGATTTTGAAACTACCAGCAACCTGTGTTTGGCTTGCTTGAATTTCTATAAAACACTAAAGCTGTAACACTTCAGTCTCGGTCTCTTCAACTCTCTTTTAACGAAAAAGTTGTGTTTTAAAACATGAGGTGATCTTCATCTCATATCTCGACATGCCGCTCAGCTGCTCTGTCAGAGATGCAACAGAACAGCAACTCTGTTTAATGCGCAGCCAGACAAAGAGTGGGCTGAGAGGATATGTTGACTTTCATTGTTTTATTAAAGGCTAAAGAAGACAATGTGACCCGACACTGAACTCATCACTGAATGCTTCTGCAGCAAACGCAGACACGGACGTTAGAGGCATTTAGAGGATGGAGATACATTGAAGGGCTGCTGGAGGATTCGGTAAATAAACATAATACTGACTGAAGTCAAGTTAGATATTAGTCTCCTGAGTTGAAATGTAGCCTTAATTCTTGCTGCCTGTTGTAAAGAGAAGCCTGGTCCTGACCGTCGCACCATCAGGTTCAAAACGCTTTAAAGCTCTATTTGTGAAACAGCTCAACGGCTCACTTTTCGATGTGTTTCTACGTGTGTGTTCAGGTCAGCACTGCGATGTATTTTTAGCGCCGGCGGGCAGCCATCAATAACCCAGACGTTTTAAGTCAGTCTTCACCAATCTATCAGGCTCGTGTGCTGCCCAGGGCTCGATCCCACGATCCCCTCATTTGTCTTGCCACGTTTCCTGCTCTGACAGTCTGCCAGCCCCCACTTAAGCGCGCACACACCAACACAGCCACGGGTTCGCGACAACTGGTGTGAAACTAAGGTTGAGGCTAAAGCTCACTGATAACACTTAGCTTCGGATTAGCATGAATACAAACTTTGGTTGCCATGGTGCTGTCAGGCACTGTTTTGGATGTTTACATTTCCACCTGTTTCCGTAGCAATAAGGGAGAGATATTGATCTGAGGGCGATGCCTGAGACGCAGGGATGTGCAGCATGTCCCCGTCCAGGAGAGCAGGTGACACAAGTTCAAACTGCAAAATCAGCAGCTTGACAATATGTAAAGAATTTGTACATTTATTGATTTGTTTTCTTGTCTTTGCAACATAATACCTCTAATATTCCTAAAGGTCTCACTTATGATGTTTACCTGTCAGTTCTCATACAAGCTCCCATCCCCAGTGTACAAGCTGACATTTGTATGCATGCAGTATATATCAGTCATGTGTCTGTGGAGCTGTATTGTTCTGGTGTGTTTGTATTGATTTGACCAGCTTGAAATTGGCTTCATGCGTGTTCAATGACTGAGTGGGTGCACCTGAAGAGTAACCCACAAACAGGCTGATTCATGATGCGTGCCTCATTTTGCACAGAGGATAGTCCGACACGGTCTGAAACGTTTGCCCTTTTGCACAGTTTTTCCCTGTAATGCATGAAAAAGAAACTGTTAAAACCCAGATTTTAGTCTGAATCTCTTTCTTTTCTGTACTCTGTGTGCAAGTTCTCCCTTGCATGCATTCGGCTTCCTCTGATTTACCAAACATCCAACTTAAATGCCATCATGAGTTTATGTACTCAGCATATCAACATTTTTATGACGGAGTGGCTGACTTTGTTGACATCTGAAGTTGCTCTTAATGCCATTAGGATCTGACATTTATATATTGCTTTGAGATGAGACATATTGTTTGGTTGCTCTTAAATGTTGAGCTGTGAGGTAAGTCTAAGTCTAAGAGTCTAATTCAGAGTTTTAGAAAAGGTCATCACAGTCATCCGTATTAAATGATGCCCAGTCTGCTTTCTGCATCTCTTTTGGAAGAATTTCAAAACTGCAAATGTTTAGAGAAATTAAGGGTCGATGATTATCTGGCCTCCCTGAGCCCCTCCTCTTCCTCTGAGCCCCTGTCCTGTTGTCCAGCTACCTTGACCTCTAGCAATCTTTGCACCAGGCCTTCGATTTCTTTCCCTCGTTTTATTTCTTTTTTCTCATTTTGCTTTTACTGACATATAAACAAGACACCGGAAAGCATGATGACATTCCCCCCAGGGCATTACCTTGAACAAACACATACGCCCATGCACACCCACACATGCACACACGCATCCACATGTCTGCATACATTCATACATGCACGCACACACCCGCTCAGAGCAGAGCAGGGAATATCAGTGGAGGACAATGTGTTCCTGAACATATCAAAGCTGGGACACACAAGCAGCGGAAAATATGGTGAAATTAAGAGGGAGTTTGGCAAGTAAATGAAATGCTCACTCTCGCATTCATTGTGAATACAACAAATGTCGGGATGCTGAACAGATTTCTGGCCTCACATTTCCATTTCTCCCAACAAGAAGGTCGATTTTATCATTTATCATCAACTTTTAAAAGGTCTGGAGCGCAGATAGGAGCAGGTAAATGATGAGTGAAACCCTCACTTTTCTTCTACAATTACACATTACAAATGTGTACATACAGCTTCCAAAGATGCCTACGAGACACAGTGATCCTTTCCCCCATCGCTCCCTGTGTGTGCTGGACATTTGAGAATGCATTAACAGCTGGCAGACTTGATCTTAGATTAAAGCTAAAGTAAACTTTCAGAAGTGATTCTGCCATTTGATCAGTGCATCCTGGGTTATAAATCTGAGTTACTTTTAGCTCAGCATTTGTGCTTTTGTTCAGTCTCTTCAACATAAGCTGATGCATTATAACCTGTCCAACATTTGGTAGCTACCCACACTGAAATGCTTTTAATGACTGAACCAACATCTCAATAAAGTTGTGAATTGACAATACAGATGAAATGTTGAAGGCTTACTCTCTATGAATACTGAATGCCGAACTTAAAAAGACACGTGACAACACGTGCTGTAAATATTCATTGGAGAGACCATGTGACTCAAGCCTCTGCTGGAAACAATGTAAAAATTACAGTAACGTTTTAGCTAATTGATCCCAGAGGGAAGATTCTTGCTTGAAGACACTTGTGTGCGCAGCAGCTCTTTCCTGGGTCTTCTGACTTTTCTCAGCTACAGATCCCAAAGTCAACCGGATCATAATTGGAAAACTGGAGCTCGCAACATTTGATACTCATGAGAGCAGTTGATCTATCTTGTTGATCACTACGTGTATCATTATGAGCACAAAAGGCAGAGATTTACATAATTCATTATAAGCCGGGAGTAAGACAGCTGTGTGTTTTCACCAGTGCTGGTAGGTGAGCCCAAAGCGTATCGTCAACACAAAGCTTTGAAGGCTGAAGCTCACATGCACAACCTCACTTTTCCTTGGGATTTATTCATAAAGAGATGTCTTTTATTTGGGTCTAGCAGAGGACATGCAAATGTGAGCAGCAGACGCAAACAAACAACACAATATCTTCATATTAATGAAACCAACTGCCACCTGATTCGCACTGGTTTCACTGGCACAATGATTTAAAAGAAGATATTAGAAAGTAAAATTTGCTCTTTCACGAGATAACCTAAAACAGATGTTTTTGTGATAAATAATTTACAATCAGGAGAGACCATAGTACGCATATAAAAAGCTGAAACTACACTATATACCTTCACAAATACATAAACATGCAAGATTACACACACTCCCACACATGTGAAAGAAAAGAAGCCAAACAGTCGTGTGAAAAAGGACGGCACCGTGCAAATGATTGACTAGTTCAATTATGTATTTTTTTTGCTGTTTACTTTCAGTTATTTATCAGATACAATGCACATAAATTAGCATCACTATGATGTGAATGCAAGAGACATAGCCAAGCACCTGAATCAAAAAAGATGGAGGCAGCACAAACCGACCAGTTAAATCACCATCACGGTGCTATGTGTGATCAAAGGTGGTGAAATTAGATTTAGACATCAAAACGCCACAACGGCAAATTTTCACAGATGTGAATCTGCTCTGCAGGTCGTTTCATCGCTCGTCTCCTCCTGCCGCCTGAAGAACATTTATTGCGTTGCATGAAAAGCTGAGGCCAGTTTTGGCCCGCTGGTTTGTACAGACAGAGGCAAACATTTCCCACTTTGTTTGCTTTTGTCAGTTTATTTCATTGCAGTTAAGTTGCAAAACAGCAGAAGTGACAGATGGAATAAAAGCAACCTCTAAACAAGCAAACGGAAAAACATCAGCTGTCATAAATTTCAATAAATTGCAGATGCTTGACTACCTGTGTTGGGACATGGATTAAATTGGCTGAGTATTGGCACATGTGTGAATATTAAACTGCGTGATTTACACAGTTACACACTTTCATACCTGCATGCAAATACTAGAAATACCAGAAAAGTCCCAGCTTGTTTCTACGTAAGTACAACCGTACACACTTCTAAAAAACGCATGCACGCACACACACAAATGTTTCCAATAATTTAAATTGTGCAGTTGTGTTAATTTATCCCTGCTGTACACCGGAGGGTGAATGTGTGTGTGTGTGTGTGGTTGCTCTGATTAGACAAACGGATCAATGGATGGGTTCAGCTGGGAGAGAGAGCGGGAGGAACAGCAAAGGAGAGCGAATGAGTTGTGAGCTGGCCAGGACAACACAGGAGATGATGAGAGAGGAGGTTAAAAAGAGAGCTAAAAAACCAAAACCAAACCTAAATCCCTCCCATGTGACAAAGGTACAGCAAGTCAAGCAGTTAAAGGATTATTTCCACGACTGTTGTTTGGTCACGACCCTGCAAGGAAGGTTCAGCCAGATTGCTTGATTCCTTTCCTTTTCTACTGTAACTTTTCAAATAAACAGGTGTGTCGTTTAACACCCAGACATGTGGGCTGTGCTGGGCCTACTTTAGTAGTGCCGACTTTCATTTGTAGAGCAATGAAATGAAGTGGGAAGATAAGATCATCAATAAGATGTAAATCAAAAATATACACAATGGCAAAATGTGAGCAGGTTAACAGTAAAGATCCTGAAAATACAAACAGGTGACGAGTCCAGATCATTCTTGATTGGTTGCATGTTGGGATGTATGAGAAGCTGTTGAGAGGGCTCAGAAAGCTCTGCTCTGCTTTTCCTGTGGATGATACATGATTAGATGCTGCATCACAGCTAATATGAAAACTTTCTCTATTTTGAGATGTGTGGGTCCCTCAAAGTTCAGCACTGTCATGGTGGTTTGTAATTGGTCAATGGCAAAGTCGCATGTCAGTGTTCCCTACAACTGAACTGCGTGTAAAGGTTTTGACCAGAGAGAGCGAGACAACATTACTCTTTGCTGCTGCCAACATTGTCAAGCACATTACAGATTCACTCCTTCCTCTATCTACCTTTCACAATAAAAGCTCTCGATGTATACACTGCATAACTGCTTACCGGTGGGAGGAAAACTCAGTCAGAACATTTCACTGACAGGCAGCTTACAACAGATTTGCAAATGTTTCCTATCTTGACAAAAGTCTGTGTATTTTGTACATAGAAAACTGCATAAATATAATCGATTTCTTCAGTCAGACTCATGTGGTTTCACCCACAAATCTGCTTTCGTGGCACCTGTGGATAAGTCAGACTTTGTCAGCTGAGGGGGAATACAATATAGAAAACAGTAAAAAAGTCTGAAAGCATCACAGATAAGACATGCGGCGGACTAACTGAACTCTCATCAGGACTTAAACAAAGAAGAACCCAACAAGTGGAACCAATCAGCAGGACGTCTGATAGCGCTCTCTGTCTGTCTCTCAACCTGCATACAGTGCAATCAAACCCTATTCAGCTCCCAATCAAGATGTTTTTCTTTCTCAAGAGGTGTTTATTGCTCGTGTTCAACCACGTTCTATGGAAATTATCACAAGACGAAGGCGATGCTGGCGTCTAGGGTCGTGAGAGGGGGATGGGTGGGTCTCGACATGCAAATCTCAGAGAACAGCCACAAAGTTGGAAACGTCGTAGGGAGTTGCAGCAGAGGTGAAGGTTGAAAAGAGGCAGTTTGCGTCTGTGGATGCTTTAAAAATCTGTGACGAAGCAACAGGGAGCTGGACCCTCCCGGGAACTGCCCCTGAGCAAGGCATTAATCTCCTAACTGCAGAGAAATACTGCGACACACAAGCTAAATCAGAGAAAGATGATATCACAATCCGCAGTTTTCTTGCCTTGTTATTTATTTTGTTGTGTATCGAGGCCACACATATCCCAGAAATCTCTCAGAGTACAGTAAAGCATGACCACTCTGCCCTGGAATTAAACACTGGCAATTCATCAGAAATAATGTTCTTTTCCCTCGCTTTCTCTCTCTCTCTCTTTCAATGCCAGCAGTGCACCCAGAGACCATCTGTAGACACTGTTTACTGCTCGCCTCTTTCTTATTCTCTTCCTGTCTGCCCGTTCATTCCACTAATCTGCTCTTCCTCCGCCTTCTCTTCCTCTGAGGGGTTATCGTAGGGTTTGACCTTAAAAGTGGCCAACCTGCTGCTCTGTTTGTCTCTCTCTCGCTCCGTCCTGCTCATTTTTTCCCACAAAATTCAGGATCAAACCATTATTTTTATATATTTTTATATGAAACAAAACTGTGTAATTGCAAAAAAATAGCATTTTACATTCTGCAACAACACCTTGCGAACATTTTATCAGGAGTAAATGAACTAAACTTCTTTCGGGAAACCCCTTTGAACCCTGCAGCTTCACCGTGAGGCGAGACTTCTGAGTGCTACGTGCAGTCGCTGGGGCTAAGCTAGCTGTTGATGGCCAGTTAAACCTCCAAACTGTTAAACCACAACATCTCATTTTCTGTTTTTGGCATGTGTTAAACTCATAAGATGTGACGTGCTGCAGCGGCTTTGGAGCTGCTGAAAGTCACCTTTCAGGGAGCTGAGCTTAGCATCACATGGTTATGTAACGAGTTATGTCTGTAAAGCAGTGAAATTAATTGCTTTTTTAATTAGCAGAATGTATTGAGTGATTGACTCCAGCTTTCAGGAAAGTTGCTCAATGCTGGATAGCAGATGCATGACGGAGAGGAATGATGTCAGGGTGTGGTCAAAGCCAGTCAAGACTGTTAGCAGGCAACTTGTAACCTGTTTACTTCCTCATCCTCACTGGAATAGATTCCTTTATTCATATTATCTTGCTATCATGTACTCGTCATGCACTGTAATTATCAGCATACATGCACTCAGTAGACCTGAGGAGAGGTCTGATCTCATTGGGTGGGTGTGCAGGGCTTTAACATTCCTCTTACTTTATACTATAATATATTTCCTTCCTTTAAGTTGAAATTCACACACAATCTTGTGAATTTCAGAAGCAGAGCGTTTTCTTCTGCCTTATTTTGTTAACTTTAACTTAATTAACTCGCTCAGATTTTGCCGATTTGGTCATTTTGTCCTTGATATTTGTGCTTCTACCATGAGTAGGTTTTGTTTCGTAGTGAAATGGTTTTCTTTTTTGTCTGTTTTAATTGCATTTATTGTTGATGTATGATCAGGAGTCTGCACAGGCTGTTTTATTTTGAAAATTTACTGGATTCTCAACACCGTTCCTGTGTCTGACTTCCTGCCTGGCTCGATCTGCTCTGTGCAAACATGATGCATTGTTTCCGTCTGTTTTCCCCTGGCTGATGACGTGACACTTTTCCATTTGGTGTGATGACTGTTAGGAACAGAGCAAAATGAGCAGACGACCCCCCAGCATTGCACCGCAGTTCATCTTTAACTTACAGGCGTTAAGGAAATGCTTGATTCAGGGCAAATAAATCCTCCACATATCTCACTGCAGCTTTTTGTCTGCTGTCCAATCAGAGGAGGAAACTTCTGAAAGCATTACACTGTGAATCTGCTGATGAAGTCACAGGTCAAGCAGAAGGAAAAGCAAACAAAGTGAAAAACATTATTTTTCCTCGTTTCAGAGTCCTGCAGTTTTATCTTGTAAAGAGATGATTGGATGTCTCGGGGCTGAAATGAGTCTTTCTTGCCACTTTTTGGCCCTGCTTGCATCATCAAGCACAGGATTTCAGAGATGAATAAAACCTTCCTACCAGATACAGACAGTACTGACAATTGCAATGGTGTACATACTAATACAAATACACCGAGATAAAGTTGAAAAGTGTTTTTTTTAAGTGTTTCTAGTGTGCAGCAGATCAGCCTGTAGCAGAGTCTCTTGCTCTTTCTCCTGTGGTACAGATGAGCTTTTGTCAGATGAGCTCTTTCTGTGACAGGTGTTATGCTCTGATGCGTCATCCATCAGAATAATCCCATCTGAGGCGCAGGGAAATGTGGACTCGCTTGGGAGCTACACCAAACAGAGATACTCCTTAAAATATAGATTAAAACATCGAGAAAATGTAACAACCCGCCCTTATTTCCCACCTCTTTCCTCTCCTCCCACCTCACCTCTTCTTTTTGTTCTGCGTCTTTCCTTGCCTCATCTGACTTTTTCGTTTGTTCCTCTAATCCAGCGAGGATCAAGAAAAATATGGCTTCCTGTGAATTATGGAAAGTCTTCCACCTTTTTGTCAATCCTCCTGTCACTTGAGCCCTGCTGTCCTCATCCAAAAGGAGGACAAAGCCAAGAAAAACACACGGGCAGGTGGTGAAAAACAAAAAAAACTTCATTTCCTCCACTTTCTTTGTTACTTCTCCTCTCTTCCTCCCTCCTCCTCCTCCTCCCCCCCGATCTGTTTCTTGATGTCTTAAGCCGAAGCAGCTCCTCTAACAAGGTGAAAAATGATGATTTGAGGGAGTCTCCCTGTAACATATGGAAAGAAGTTTCCTGAGAGAAATGTCCGTCATTAAGACTTTAACCTACTGCTGGCTCAGAGGCCCCTCACTGCTGACCTAGCTCTCTGTGAGTGTCTGCGTGTCTGTGTGTGTGCGTGTGTGTGTGTGTGTGTGTGTGCATGGGAGAGACCTAGTTGTCGGATGATGCCCTGCCGCACTCCGACATCCTCATATATCACTCAGTCTGATGCAACACACACACACTTTCTCACACATGTGCACGAGTTCAAAGAGTAGCGTTCAAGCTCCTTCTCACACATGCAAACACACACACACACACACACACACACACACACTCACACACGCACACACACACACACACACAGGCGGATAGAGGCCGAGCCGAAAGTCAGGAATCATGTGGTTTAATTAATTACCGTCTAAAAGTGACCAAGGTCAGAGCGCTGCTCAGCTGGAGAACGTTCCAGAGGTTACGGCCTTCCCATCCGACTCTTCTGAAGCTGTCAGCTGTCTGGGAAGGTGAAGAGCACCTTAAAGCGTCGGCTGGTAAGTGCATATGGAGCCAACTGTTGAAACACTGCTACACTTTTAAAGCCTTTACGATGTGCTGCTCTCAAGCCTTCTGTGTGAACTACCCAAAGCCTGTGCCTCACTGTTACAATTTAACAATGAATGTATATGAGTAATGTTGCCGAGCTCCCATACTGAGAACCGTGATGCAGTTTGCTGATGTTAAACAGCCACGATGAAAACCTCAACAGATTTTTCTGAGTTAGTTTAATGCTGAAATGCTTCATTTGATACCAGATTATGTTGAAAAGAAGACCAAGCAGTGAGGACACACATACTTTTCATCATTTCACTGTGCTGTCGTGCAGATCTGCTCTCTGATAACTTTTCCTGTTGCTGCTTCATTTGGAGAATCATTACGTCAAAGTCTTGCTCTTTAATGGGTTCAGCGTCATCAATCCAGCAAGTCAAAGAGCTTTTATTCTTTTCTTGCATGACTAATGATTATCTAATGGCAGACAGGACGATTACTGGTCAGGGTTCAAGTGTTGGAGACCCGGCAGACGAAAAGCCTCAGTCTGTGGCTGAGTAATGGCAGGAAAACAAGTGGCTTTTCTAGTGGCAGTGAGAGGAGAGCAATCAGACAAACAGCCAAGCAAACAGCCATTCTGACTTGTGTGCTTTGATTTAATTAATTAAAGCACAAAGTGATTAAGGTCATGAAGTTTCTGAGCAAGAGGCCCAAAGAGCAGAGTGTGGCAGCTCTATTTATGGTGCCATCTTGAAGTCTCAGAAAATGTTTCCCGCTGCTGTAAAAGGCTGGAAAGGTGAAAATTACTTGTAGATTGCAGGCAAATGTGGCAGTCAGACTATTATATTTAGTTTTAGTTTTGTAAGCACAAGATTGGGGCTCTATCCACGGAGCCAGCTAGAATATTTCTGATGTTTCTCTGTAGGAGGCTCCTCTGATGCCTTGGGAGTTTAAATAAAGCCGACCTCAGAGGATCCTGTGAGTCTGTCTTGAGGTTTTTACAGAACGAGTGCCAGCCAGTGAAATCTAATTATTATCTTGAATTTAACAAGGTCACTGCACTATTCCTGGGTATGAAAGAGTTTGAGAAGTCAAACACTGTGCGACAAGGTGCTCAATTTAATCCACTTTTGTATTGTGTTTCACTGTATTTTCAAGCTGCAGTGCTACAAACGTGCATCTTCAGATGATCTATTTTACCTCAAAATCACTTTTTTAAGGGAGTCCTGGTGAAGATGGCAGCATAACAGACTCACACAATCAATATAAGGAAAGAAGGTGAAGCATTATATGCTTTGAAACACATTAAATGCACAACACTTCTCAGCAAATACTAAAAGCATACATTAAAACAGTCCCCAACATGCCCACACACAGCTCATAAAATGTCCAGTAATTTACATTCAAATTCATACCTCGGGCTCGGGTGGTCGAAGTTTTTAAAATATGTGAAAATAATTTGCTTTGAATGGTATTTTCTGTCTGATGTGGGTTTTCCACATTGTTCTCCCTCATTCAGAAAGCCAGGATCTATGAATATATGAATACGTTTGATACAAGATGTCTCCTACTTCACTGAAAAGTCCATCCCAGAGCGTGCTGAAGGCTTCAGGTCTCCACGTCACACTGTGCAAACTGCAGAGATTTAAAGTGAGCACACAGAAGCTTTCCCTCCTCAGTCGGTGAGTGTGAAACCTGCATGAAGAAAGCACAAACAACGTGAAGCTCCATCAGATATGTTGAAATAATGCATCAGATGTGTGATGAATGCGTCAGACAGAAGAAGAAGAGAGGCTTGTTTCGATATATATATGCTCTGTCTTTTCTGTTTAGTCCGGTCTCACAACAGGTTTTGATGCTCACTAAAAACCGACAGGACTCGAAGCTGAATCCACATTCACCTCACCACCATCCTTCATCATCTGGCCTTCATTGCTTGCACTGGCAGGAGGGCGGAGGCAGGAGGGCGGAGGCCTTAATGGATGGATGATCGGTCCTTGTCAGATAACATCTTTGCAGCCCGGTACCGGGTCATGCTCCAGTCATTCAGGTTCACTGATTTAAGGTGACCAGTGGGTGTTTCATAGGTTTTTGTAGTTCATTCCAAGCTTCCTGCATGAAATCTCCGTCAGTCGTGGTACAGACGGGGAGTCCTGCGAGCGCAGGCTGGATTTGACATTGGCGGTGAAAGTTAATGTAAGGTAAGACGTGCTGGAAGCTGCTGAAGGAGATGAAAATGATTAGAAATTTAGTTCCAGTGAATTTGTCCACACGCTGTTTAGGACGGTCAACACACTGTCTCATATCAAGAGTAATTGGTTTAAGGATTTGAGTCGGTGAATATGAATGCTCCATGTTGAGCAGAATCCGGCAGGTGCAGTGAAGTGGCTGAGGTCCATGTACTATGTACAGAACATCTAAAGGATCTGAGAGAGCAGCAAGTGTCAAACCCAGAATTTAAAGCTGCTTTAACCAATATTCTTTGGTTGTACTGAAGGAAAATACGACGTGAAATGTGAAAGTCACATCAGATCAGTTTCTGTATGTAGCTTAAAAACAAGCAGCAGATGATCAAGGTGCTCTGACTCAGTAAAAGGAGGAAAAAAGTACAGAAAATAAAACAAAGACAATGACAAAAACACATAATCACAGACATAAAACACACTGAAAGCAAGAGACTGTATTTAAAACATTTGATGTTGGGGCTGATTGAACATGTAGAGGGAGGCAGGGCCACTAATTGGGCGCCACAAAAAAGCACTGTCCTCCATACGCCTCAGACGACTATCTGGGATGGAAAGCAGCAGCTTATCAGATGACCTCAATGTTCGAGGTTCGAGATGCAAAAGGCCGCTGAGATAAGCTTTAAAAACAAACAGCAAAATCTTGTGGTCAGGTCTGAATTCAGTGCAGTGATGTTGAAACCGGAGTAATGTGGTGTGATTCTTTAGAGGCGAGGAGAAATAAAAGCACAGATTATTGTCTTGAAATCTCTAAAAGAAAACTCGCTTAAAACTCTCAGATGACTGAACAACAGCAGTTATTTCTTTATTAAATTTAAGGTCGGAGTCAAATAAAATGCTGAGACTCTCAGCGTAGAGTTCGACATCAGCAGAGAGGTCCAAGGTCACAAGATACATTATTAGCAGCTGTTCAATGCTCGATATCACAGAGGCAGTCAAACAGGTGTTTCAGTGTACTTTTACTCGCTGACATAAGCTGCAACTTCTGTTTGGCTTTTTCGGATTCCACGCGACCTCTTCCTGGCTTCGTTAGGACGACGACTCAGCTACACGCTGGTAATATTTTAAACCTCCTGAGAACGACTTTGTTGCTGCAAGATGAAAGCCTTGTGTCTTCAAAGCTGCGTGATTTTCTTTGATTAAGTAGTTGCAAATACACTGAGCATTTTGTTCTCAAAGTAGAGATGTGTCGCAATCACACAAATGGAAAAGAAATGTGATGTTCTTGGTGGCTGCAAATGGCAGAGAGACAACATATGAGATAGATAGATAGATAGATAGATAGATAGATAGATAGATAGATAGATAGATAGATAGATAGATAGATAGAGTGAAGAAGTTTAAAAAGTGCCTTTTTTCAAACTCAAGGACACTGCCCAACCACAGTGGGTGGGCCGAACATGTGAAAAACAGCTTGAAAAAGTGAAAGTGAAGAGCTCCGAGCTGCTCAGGGGGCAGTGTCGTCCTGCAAGAACACCAGCTGCTCTCACAGATGGGTTCAGAGCATGCTCATGAATGGATCCGGTGCAGGTGAAACAAAGCCAGAATATAACTGATATGAAGGCTGATGTAATGCTATTAGCTTTGCAATTTATTTATTACAATTAATGCAGCTGAGTTCAGTTCAGTTCAGATATACAGGTGTGATATGCTAATAGGGGTTAGTGTAGCGTCAGAGATGAGGAGCGGGCTACAGAGGTCTGGTAACCTCACTTTGTTCTAACGCCCCCAACCAACACTGGACCAAATACATTTTGACTTGATGGCGAAGGAAAAGTTTTTGCCTGTGCCTTTCCTAAAAGTTAAGATAAAGGTTTGGCCTGCAGTGCTAGAAAAATAGTCCGGGGATTGCCATAGTAGTGAGGATTCATCCTCTGGGGACCATAAATGTATGTGCAAATTTTAATGGCGTCTTGGACCAACATTAGCATCCATAAAGTCTTTCCACGAGCATGGCTAAAAGCAGCAAACTGATGTCCTGCCACAGTACTGAAGTGTAAAATATACTGCAGCATCAAACCTGTGCACAAATACCATTCTGATGGACAAATGATCCACTTCGGCTCTCTTTCCTCTTGTTCATTGTGACTGCTGGATTCTGCTGGAAGGAGGATTATGTAAGAATTTACCTTACCAAGAAGTTGAGAGGCATCGCCTCAGGATAGATGACTGGCGACTGAAGCTGGGTTACCGCTCCGTTGTATGGTTTCACACCGGTTGCCTCATTATTGGCCTTATTGTTAAGCAGCAGCACAGCGAATTGGATTTTGACACTGGGAACAAAAGAGACGACCTCTTAGCACGAGTGGCTTTGGTACAAGGTCATTTAAAGAGATTTCAATTGAAATTTTGTACAATTTAATACGTAAAGCTTTATTTACCAGAGATTAATAATGAATATTAATTTGACCTGGACATGTCTAACTTTAGTCTCTCGTAAAGGACCTGACACTAACATATGCTGCATAATTAATAAGCTTTATCCTGCATTTAACATAGGCATGCACACACGCATGTATATACACAATATGCATACTGCAAACGAACACTCACACAGTTCAGAGAAATACTTTTCTGAACACAGAAGGTGACGTTTTGTTTTCTTGCAGTTGTGTTAGAAGCCGTCATCAGCCTGAGAGAGGGCTCAGGAACCGTGCAGCCAGGTGTATAATTGAACAAAGGTCGTATATAATCAGGTTTATTGAACTCAGGTGTGGGATTACTGGCATGTCTGACCTGGCACTGGAGCTCTGCAGACCCCCCTGAACACATGAGAGGAAATGCAGCCTTTAGGAAACCACCTCAGAACATGCTACATTCAGGAGCATGAGAATCGGGGAATGCTCCATTTTGAAGGCTGTAATAGAGGTGACTATCAGCAGTAGAGTACTGGTTGCTGCTGGTTCATTGTGTTTTATTTGTGATGTTGCGGCGACACCTTTTTCTTGATGTATGTGGTTCTGGTTGAGCCATATTCATTTAGTGTAGATTCCTACAGAAGCGTGAGCGTCCATGGTTTGATTTAGTTTCAGGGACTGAATTTGAGGAGCTTTGAAGCCATTTCAGGGTGTTCACACTCGTAGTGGTGGAACGCTCCAGAAATCAGCACCTTTTTGCGCATAGACCTCGCCAGTTTAGAGCAGAATAGCAGGAAACCAACTGCTTTGTTACTTGAGGAAAAGAAAACAGAAGAAAAAAGAAAACGTCTCCACCTCTCAATCAACCACACCCCCCTCCTCCCCTCCCTCCATCTCCTGTTCACTTTAAGAGAGCTCAACAGTGCGAAAGACAAACAGGAACACTCTGTATTCCTGTGGGGCTGATGATCAGGTCACTGTGTGTGTGTGTGTGTGTGTGTGTGCGCGTGTGTGTGTGTGTGTGTGTGTGGTGCAGAGAGTCCAGTACGTATGAAAGTGTGTGATTGTCAGCGTGCACATGTGTGTCATTTGGTGTGTATGCATATGTTCAGTTGGTGTGCATGTGTTGCTGCGTGAGAGGGAGGTCAGGGTAAAGCTGACAGGTTGTGCACCGTAGCAAGGTCACACAGGGAGTGCAGCTGGGAAAAGATGGATGGATTAATGGAAGAAAGAAGCTCGGGAGGCAGTTGGAGGGAAAGTGTGTGTATGACTTAGCCTGCGGAGTGGAAGACTTTGAAAGACACGCGGTCACAGCAGTCAGAAGCAGCCACAGAGAGGAGACGCCATGTTGTTTAACGTGAGCTAAACCACAAGCATCTAAACAACCTTTTACTCAAAGACTTCTTTCTCCAGGCAGTTTTCTGCTGGCTGATCGGATTTGACTTCCTTTCTTTTATTAAACCTACGAGCCAATCAATGACCCGACACGTGATCTGACACCGCCTTGTTGGTCTTGTTCATACATCATAATCACATTGCTCCGAAATCCATCACTGCAACGGATCAGTGACGATGTTTTGATGCCAAAGCTTTGCAAACAGGGGAGAACGATTTAAAAAATGCGCAGAAAGGGTCCATTTTAACCCAAATCATGATCTTTTCTTCACCTAACCAAGAAGTTTTGTTGCTTTTTAAACTCAAAATGAAAAAAAGAAACTGAAAATAATGAGTGGACTAAGTCTAAAAATAACAAGTAAATAACATGAAACCCTGTTTCCAAAAAAGTTAAAACAGAAACAGAATGTGATGATTTGCAAAACACTGAAACCCCAAATTAAATTGGAAATAGCACAAAGAAAACGCATCAACATTTCATTGTTTTTTTTAATTTCTACCCTCATTTAGAATGTGATGCCAACAACACGTCTCAAAAAAGTTGGTCCAGGCTCGTGTTTACTGCTCTGCTGCATCTCTGATGGAGGAATGTTTTCCCATCGTTGCTTGATGTGATTGATGATCCTTCCTTTGTGGGCTCTTTGGTCAGTTGTGTGGTCCTGCGACATTAATTATAATGCAGTGAGAACAACACAGCACGCCCAGATCAGATAAACCATAAACCAACAATAATTTCAATTCATCACTGAGAGCTGCAGCTCTTTATCAGTGGAAGTGGAAAACATGGACTTAAGTTTGAGAAACAGAGATTGGGGTCGGGGTTTCATTTGTTGAAACTGTTTTATTATAATGTATATTAGTATCACAGTTAAAGAGCTCTGTTATCTTTTCTTTCAGTCCTGTCAGGTTTTTTGCTGCTGCTGCCATAAAGTGCTGTTCTGGTATGACCAGTAGCTTATTTTAAAGTCTAGACGGATATCGCTGTGTAATATTACTGATATTAGTCATTTCCACTGTTTATGGGTCCTCTCTTTTTGTGCTGATCTCCACTGTTCAGCAAAAAGTTACGGCTTATTTTAATAGACATGAAGATAAAAGCCAAAAATCAGTCACTGTGCAGTAATGTTCTGATGTCAGTGATATGCAGTACTGTATGTTAAAGCCTGTGCACGGCCTCTTTCAGTTGACTCACCCCTGCACATGCACAGTAAAGACCTTGGATGCCTTTGAGTTAGCGACACAGAGACGAGTTAACAGGAAGTGAAGGATGGCGAGAAGAGAGCCAAGCAGAAGGAAAGAAATTTATTAGGTCTGTCCTTCGATTTACTTCATCACATAAGAGAGATGATACAAGGGACAGTGAAGTGGTGAGAGCAGGTGTGTGTGTGTGTGTGTGTGTGTGTGTGTGTGCGCTCAGGCTCCCTCCCTCAGGCTGCATCCATCACCTGTACAGACAAAAGCCTCGTCAAAATGATTTATTTTTACTCACATCAATAACAGGTGAAACTGCCTCGTCCTTTGTGTTTGTGTGTGTGTGTTCTTCGCGCAGGTTAGCGTGTGTGTGTGTGTGTGTGTGTGTGTGCGCGCGTTTTCCCCCCACATGTAAACACTATGTAAAATCATCGCGACATTAGCAACTAAATGTTGATAATGTTTGTGTTTCCGTGATTACGCTGTGTGCCCCAGTCTTTATCACTTCACCACCATAAACAAGCCTTAATAGAGTAAATATTTCCTTCCTCTGCTCCTGTTGTGACAGGTAATTTTAATTTACATAATTCAATACTGTACAAATTTGGCTGACATTGCACCTTGTAGCCATTCTTGCCCTTTTAATCAGAGGCAGTATACATGACTGTTAATGCACACAAGCTGGTGACCTTTTGTTTACAGAGCAGTCGCTCTCACCACTCAGCTGTCCCGCCTCCTGCAAATATGAGCAATCTGCCGGCGTTAAATGGCTTTTTAATTGACTCACATGTTATCAGTACCCTGCAGAAAATTTGGTGTTTGTTTCTGACATTATGGCAGCGAGTGTTTAAAATCGGGGTCCGTGCCAGGCTGCTGATACTCTGTAATGTCAAATAAGACAAAAGCTGCGTCCCAGGTGTACACAAGACTAATTGCAAACACAAAGTCTGAAGTGCCTTCACACTGGAAATATGATACAGTAAGGTGTACTTAAAGTCAAGTTGATGAGTTACTGGGTAGATTTAGATGTGTTTACACTTGGATCGTGACTTTTAAAGTGCATATGAGGCATATAATGTTACGAATAACAGAAATGGAGGTTTGACAGAAAAATAGAGTTTTAATCTGGATGAGACTTTTGTGGAGCTGAAGGTGATGGCTCTGAAGAAACCAGAAGACATAAAATGCTTTGTAAAGCCACTTTGTGTGGAATTTTTCAGTCCTATCACCTAAAGTTTGAGTTCTGCTCATAATCAACAGCAGATATCTTTTAAAAGAAAATTATGAATGCTGCCTGGTTTATCATTTATATCACTAAAATGACAAAACTTTATCAATTATCATGTTTTCCAGTTACAATGTTACTTTGGGAGTTGCATTAAAGTCAGTATTTGTACACTGTTGAAGGTTTGTGTTAGTACAAAATATGAAACATCCGTTAATCCTCTGTGTATAAATTAGTAAAATAGTCCATTGTCAACTGTATTGCAAAGTGTTTTGAGCGAACAGTATAGAATTGGAATCCAGTCTGATGGTTTGAAACCACTGCTGGCAGCCCATAGAGGCTGTGCTGCGTCTAACATCCAACTGAAGCAACATTTTCAGACTGAAATTGTGAGTCACGCGGGTGCACCATCTCATAGCAGGCGCAAAACTTTACGTGAAACTCAACTAACTTCTTCCTCTATCCCTCAAACAACTGATTTTGCGGACACATGCCTTTTTGCAGGATATTGATAATAGACTAAACCCAAACTGGGGGACATTGTTTATGCAGAAAATTGTGCCTCCAGGTTATCACAAAAGCTGCATTCTGAATGTTCGACTGTATGTTTGCCTGCGTATTCAGCATCCGCAGACTTGAGAGAAAGGAGAGAATGAAAGGCACAGAGAGCACAAAGGGAGGAAATGGAAAATGCAGGTTGTTTGTGCAGGCGCATACGGCTCAGCTCACCTCAAATGCAAAACTATCACATGGACTACCTCAGCGGCGAGAGACAAAGGTCATTTATGTGGGAAAAGAGAGAAAGCATATAGGACTCAGGAACACAGCTCGACAGGTTTGTTGTAGGTTTGATTTAATGGCAGAGGGACGGGAGGTGTGACTCATGTACTCTGGCATCTTCACACCTGGCTGGTCGTTGGCAAATGATTATTTTATATATGTGACTTATGTGCTTTAACATTTCCAGTTTCCGCCTTGCTTTTCCCCTCTCCTCCCTTGTTTCGGGCTGCTTTAGCAAGGTGAGAAAGAGGGAGGGGGGACCCAAAAAAAAGAGAGAGCGAGATTGTGCTTGCATGTGTGAGAAAGACAGAGATGTGGGGCACAGCAGGTGTGGATAGTTTAACAAGGGGCAAAAAAGATGATTTTCTTAGGGGTCAGTGAAGTGTTCAAAACAGGGTGGTGAAACTCATCCACTATTCCTTTTCTCTGTCTCTCCTCTCCTTGTTTTCTGATGTTTAAAGGTCACATCTCAGCATCCGTGGCCTCACTGCGAGGTTTGAAGGAGAAGAAACAGTGTGATTGAGGAGGCCGGTGAAAGAAACAGGACGGAAAGACGCGCAGAGTGAAAAGCAAACAGAGCTACAAAGGAGAGAGAAGGAGGGGTTTAAAAATGAGGGAGGAAGTGTGGAGACTGATGTCAGCCAGAGGTTCTTCCATTGTCATTGTCAGATTTTGTTAACTGAGATGAAAAACCTGTCAATCCAACACTGAAAACATGCCAAACACGCCCCAAAACGTGCATCTCTTTAAGCCTAAATAACAGACGAAAGTTGGAGCGAGCTTCAACGCCATTGTTGGACCTGCAGCTGAACACATTTCTGCATCTGCTTCTGAACGCAACCTTTGAGAGAGGCAACACAAGCAGAGAGGGAGCGAGACGGGCAGAGGGCTCATACTGCTGCTGTGCACGCTGCAGCACGAGGCCCGAGGGCAGACGCATGAAAGAACATTTCATGGGAAATCACAGCAAATGTTCCGTCCTCCAACGATTGAGTTAAACACTCAGACGTGCCAAGAAATGGGACATACATGTTGCCTTTTCAGCTCTCACCTGAAATGCACATGATGCCATTTAGAGCTCCACCTTGTGGCAGGTCTGACAGAATGAATAATCAGGAAATTAACCTGCAGACACGCATGAGGAGCAGCCGTACCTGGAGCCACACACAGCCTGATAAATCATGAAATAAAACAAGTGTTCAGCTGCTGAAAAAGGCGTTAACATTCAGGAGTGGTCACCGGGAACACTAGTGTAGAGGAGTGTTTTTGGTGTGTGCGTGTTTGTTTGTGTACCTACAGTGGGGGGAAAAAATGCCAGTTTGCATGGCTGAAGGTGACTGTGACAGTTTTAGCCTCAGGGCGTCATTTTCCTGTCTGACTGCTGCTACAGTAAAAGGCTGGTGTGTGTAGTTGCTGCTGTGAACACACACACACCCAGATGCACATAAACACACACACACACACACACACACACACACACAGTATAGCCCGTATATCCTTTCTGTAGCGTAGTAGTTGAAAAAGTCTCAACTCAAAGGTTTTGTGTGTCCAGATGTGAGATTAGTGTAGTAATATTTAAGAGAGGTACATATTTACCCAAACTCTGATTAACTTTGAAAGTACACAAAGCATTGTGCATGTCTATAAACTCAGATTCAGGGTAGGTGTACTGTACCTTTAGTAAGCAGTACATGACCTTCCCAGTAACCTTCTTAATCCTGCACACACCCACGTACTGTACGCACTCACACACACGCACACGTCACACACACACACGGACACAGCTGCGTTATGGCCCACTTTTGAGTTAAACACTGACGTCACTCCTCAGCGAAATGGCTCCACTGCTTGTTGGAGCACATTACAGTAGCCCCCACCGTGACTTCCACGCAGACACACACACACCCCCACCACTACACACAACCTGCAGAGTGAAAAACAGACACACACATGAATGCATGTAGAGACTCAAACATATATAACATCGCAAGTCCTCCACAAACAGCGTTATTTACACATTAATTCTGTGTGTGTGTGTGTGTGTGTGTGTGTGTGTGTGTGTGTGTGTTGTGTGGGCTGTTATCTCCAACCACACATCATATTGGCTCCATACGCAGCATCTGTTGAGAAAAGCTGAATAATTATCTGCCTTTTTTCTTCCTCCTTCCATCTCTCATCTCTGCTCTTTGTTGCTTTTTAGTCTCTCTCTCTTTCTTTCTCTCTCTCTCTGGCACACACACACACACACACACACACACACACACACACACACGTTCGCTCTCTCCTTTATAATTATTTCCACAACAATGATTGGGCCAGTTGATTAAAAAGGGCCTTATGGGAGCTGTTTCCTGGCTAATGGCATCTTCGTTCGACACAATGAGTTCAAACGGTACAAAACAACACACAATATGAAACACACCACACACACACACACACACACACCCATACTTATTGTATACAAATACGCATTTTGCATGCATACACAAAAGATACATGCAGACATATAAACATTTGCTGACTAATGGGATCTAAGTTTAATTAGTTTTCATGTGCACACAAGCATACATCATTCTTTGACTAGACCGGAGCAGGGGCGTCGGACTGGGGGACAAGGGGACTGAGTATACAGGGTCCTCATGTGAGGACAGCCCACAAAGATACTTGAATGAATAACAGTGGATTTTGGAGAGGTTTGATCTCATTGGTTTGATCAGTATTCCTACTGTAATACGTCAATATGCTCACCAAGTTAACAGCATTACAACATTGCTACAAAGAAGTCTGATGGAAACGAATGCTACGCTGCATGTTCAAAGGTTGGCTTGTAAAATGTAAGACAGTAATTAGCAAAAACAAAAAAAAAGTGTCATATTTCAAATGCTGAAAGGCGGAATAATGACAAAAGCACATTCTCAAGAAGACGGGATCCATTACTCAAAGTATGCGGTAATTGAAAGACAAATGTGTTGGCTGGAGGACAATAAGACCCTGTCGAAAAATACAGAAGAAAAACTCACTGGGCTCACAGACGAGGGTCTTTAGAAATGGTTTACTTCTCGCTTCAGGACACATGTTCTCATATTACCCATAATCTTTTGGAATACAGCTACTCAACATATCCTCATGCCTAAATGTGTGAAATGGTTGCTTTGGTGAAATGGTAAAAGGACAGCGTTTATAAAGCAGCTTTCTATCCTACTGACCACTCAAAGCACTTTCTAATACATAACACACATTACCAACATTACAGCCATCAGGGAGCAATTTAGGCTTCAGTTTGATGTCTGAGGACACTGGAGGGGCTGGGAATCAAACCCACAAACATCTGATGAATGGATAAGATGCTCTACCTCCACAGCTGCTGTTCCTGTTCCTGAAACAATCACAGTTTTTATACATTTTGGCTCCAAAACTGCCTGGTTAGGTTTAGGAAAAAAACTTTGGTTTAAAATCATGTGTTAATGTTACATATGTGACGTAACATGAAAGGCCTGTTTGTTTTCATCCCACCTTCCTCCGTGATGCAGACTTTCTTGCTCTGTACGCGACCGCACTCGACCCGACCTTTGCTCCCGTCATAATTACTACGGCCACAAGAGGTCGCCGCCTGACAATAAGTGTAAATATGGATCGTAATAACCTGCTAACGGTCGATGTGGGGGCGGACTGTGCCTCTTCTCTGGTGGTCATTTTCTCTTTGGCTCTGCTGACGAGGATAAACAGATCGAAGCTGATTCTTGCAGCTGCCTCTCTCCTCCACCTCCTCGTTAACACGCTGGAAGAACGATGCCCACTTTAGTTTCGTGCATTAAAGCGATATCCCTTCGCACCATCAAGCGTTTCAACAGATTCCCTCCTGATCCATCTCTGCGGGGCTCTGTTTAAAATGTGTACAGTCGATGCCATTAAAGGCTGCCAATAGTCTCAGTCATGGACTCATTTGTTGTTGGTAATTACGCTAATATCTCAACATTAATGTGACGCTGATTAATTAATGTTAACGTACAGGCTTCCAGTTTGGCTTGTGTCCCAGCTCAACTTTTTTTCTTCTTCACGACCCGTTGTTCGCCGTCCTTTCAACAGTGCAGTCACGACTCCCCCTCCTCAGCCTCACTCTGTGTGTGGATGTATGTTTTCTGGCTGCTATCTTCTTTTACGCCGCTTTTGGCCCAGTGGCCCGACTTCCTGTCAGCTCAAATTGGCTGCTGAGAAGAGCTGACGGCTGAAATAGACAGCCAGTTTATTAGTCCTCAGCGCCCCCTTTTGTCTCTCTCTCTCTCCGTGTCTCCATTTTTCCATCTCTCATTGTTCATCTCTTCATCTTCCCTTCAGATAACTCTATCTGTAATAGGTTCCAGTGGAGGTAACCCCCCCTCCGCTGAGTAACTGATTTACTACACAACCTGAAAGGAGGGAAAGGAGGCTAACACTTTCCTCCATACCTCCGTTCTGCCTCCTGCTTGCTTTCAGGCTTTTCTGATGTCTTTATTGTATTCCTTATATTTCCTCCTTTCTTGCTTTGTTTGCTTGCTGATTTCTCGCTCTCTGGTTTTTCTCTTATCTTTATTTATCCCTCTCCTCTTTCAACTCCCTCTCTCTCTCTAACGCACCCTGGGAGCCATTGCTTTACAGTGCGTAGTGCTGCACATGCTGTTCCTTTAGTGATCAGCACTGCTGACTTACTTACTGTATACCAGACTTCAGCCTGCAAGAAAGGCAAAGAGAGCAAAGCTGAGGGAGGTAGAGAAAATGAGAGAGACGGACAAAGTAGAGAGATGAAATGAAAAAAAAAATACACCAAGATTCCCAAGATGCACTTTATATGTACAATATGCATTTACCATATATGTGGAACAGTGGAAAATTCTTCAGGAAGTCGAGTCGATGAGCAAACACAGAAACTTTAGGTCGCCATACGTCACGATTCATCAAATTATATTACTCTCTCAGTGTTTCAACTTACATACTGTGTCTCATCCAAAGGCCCACTGATGACAGGCAACATTCAAACTGCTGTCCTTCTCCCTCCTGCACAGAGCTGCACAGGAATCTGCAGTTTTGTAAAAGCGGCTGTCAGTGATATTTTTAGAATAACAATGCATCAAATGATTAAGAGAAAAACAATGTGACTGTGCGAAATCTGCAGCTCCCCTCGGAGCTACAGAGCTTTGTAGTGAGTTTCTGCTCATTGTTTAGCTATCCGACCAGAGTCGGCGCTCGAATAGATATCCAAGAGGCTGAGGGGGCTGCAGCACCCCTTAAACCAGGAATTATAAAAACCATCAACTGATAAAAATGTGTGAGGGAGACTCAGAGAGACTCAGAGAGAGAAAAAGGGTGAGAGAGAGAGAATTTGGACAGAAGACTGTTTGATCATGAAGCCTGATGTTCCTCTACAGTTCTGTGGTTTATCAGTGAGGTGTCCAAACTCCACTGCAGACCGGACTCTCTGTTAACAGTGAGAAACTGAGAGATAGATCCACGTCTGGGCTCAGCTTGTCTCCTCTATGACACGTCTGTTTCCTCGCTGGGCTGCGTTAATTTAAACTGCGACGAGCTGGTCGTGGGCTCACGTCCAGGCGCCGTCTCCCACTCTTCATCTCGCAGATCTCGTTCATTAGCTTCATGTTGTTAACTGTGTAGCTGCTGTGGCTGCTTTGACACACAGTATGTTGGATCTCGAATTGTCCTTGAATTGTTGGAAATTGTTAATAACTATGAGATATAAGCTATCCTGGCCAAAAACATGAATAACATGCAGCATTGAGTATGATGTCATTATATAGACTGATCTAACGAGGTCACAGCAAATTAACAACAGACTAAATATAACCAAATAAACCAAATAATCTCACTGTGTCTGGTGTGTTCTGCATGCTTTGTAATGGATTTCCATTTAGTCATCGCTGGACTCACGCTGATGATTGAGAAAACACTGACATGCTTTTTTTTCAGGTGAGGGGGCACAGCGAATGGAGTGGAGGGGTACGACCCCCTGGTGCCTCCTCGTGGAGCCGACACTGTGTCCGGCTGCAGCTTTACTGTTTCGGTTCTTTCTCACTGCTCTCATAGTGTCACTTTCAGCCACAGCAGGCAGCTGTTGTCCATGAAAAAGCTCTAAAAGCTCACTGTCCACTTCCTGCTCTGCATCACGCAGCAGACCCAGTTAGCAACTAGCTGGAGGGCCATAGTGGAGCAGGTTTAATGATAACACAAACATAATACACATTTTTGTTCATAATTAAAGCTTTCCATTAGCGAACAAGGCTTTTATTGTGAAACAGCTTCAACTTCCTGTAGCACCCGTCACTGCAAACTCAAACCTCCTCATTATGATCCAGAGCTTGGACTCAACCCGTGCTCAGACATGTACATTAGTACAGTAATCAGCGTCAAATTGAAAGCATGTATTTGCATGTGTGGGTGTGTTTCTAATTGAAGTCGAACAAACAGCTGCAGTGGGCATCACACAAATTTAAGTGTGCGAGCTCACAAGTTCACACATGTGCAGCCGCTGATATCAAGCATCAACGGTTTTATGCATATAAATTGGCATGAGATGGCATGATAGGCACACACACACACACACACACACACACACACACACACACACTCACACTCAGAGATTGCTCAACAAGGAGAATCTGCCCAATGATTAATATCTAGCCCTTCTGCGATTTACATAACATCTATTACATTAATTTGCTTATCATGCAAATCATGCAAAGCGCCGTTGCTCAGCAGAAGCATTTTCTCTTCCACAGTGTAAATCTGTGATCATATTAAATCAGCCTTCAGTATTAAAACTTTATGATCATCATCATCATCATCATATGATCATGTTTGCAATTTTACAAATGGATAATCCATTTCTAAAACATTGCACAGGTTATTATTGGATTCACTGATTGCTGCAGAGATATCACCCACTGATCAGGTTCACTTGTATTTATTTACGTTGCGTGAGGTAGTTGCTTTCTTTGACTTCTGGATGCTTGTGGGACTGAGTGTTGGAGCTTGGCCTGGAACATACAGCCTCACTCTTTCCAAAAACGATCTCATGAGTCGTTTTTGGAACAGTCGAACGGTGGTTGAAAGGCACTCAAAAGGCCCGGCCTGCTTTGTCATGTATGTATGAGAACTTGTTGGCACGTTGTATTTGTTATTGTGATTTATTCTAGAGCTACCACTCAGCAAGTCAAGTGGTGGATGTAAAAAATATAGCTGTTGTTTCATTTTACAATGCCCATAAAGACTGTTTACATTTTAAAAGAAAATAATCCTCGCGCTAACATTGTGTTTCCAGGTTCAGGACAACGAGTGTGTGCTGCATCTTGAGTAGCGCCTTTTTGCTGCTAATATTTCTGCCTACACACTGAAAATATTTCAAGACCCTGGGACTGAAACACCCATTAATAATGCACTGTGAATAACACAAATGGATGCCAGTATGAATATCAACCAGTTATTTTCTCAGTGTCTGAGATGTTTACTCTCAGAAAATGAAAGGTTGCTGTTGGATTCTTATGTTCTTTGAGTCTCATTTGTGAGAGCGTTTCAAAGTATATGGCACAGAAAATAGCTGGCTTAATGACTAGTAATACACAGTGGGCATGCTGTGAGCTAAGAAGAGGACTGGAGTCAAAGCCAGGGCTTCACTGAGCTGCAGAAAATGAAGAGAGAATGAGGGAGAAATGGGGTGAGGCAGTACGCGTCAGAAAGGAATATTTGAAAACTGAAGAGAAGAAAAGTAATGAGTCTCTACACATGATCAGTGTTCGACCGTCTGGCTCCAGACAGGGCATTGTGCGCCACGTTGATTTAACCAACCCCTGCACTCAAAGTGGAATCACCTTTAACTTTTGCGTTGTTGTTCTAAAACCTTTCAATGTGCAACGAATGAGATGGCAGCAGCAGCGTTTTCCATAAGCCAGATGGACGAAACATTTCCAGTTGAAATGTCTTGCGTCCCCTGGATGTCCTGTGTCCTGTGTGCTTTTACAGATTTTAATTACCAGGTTTATTTGTTTTGGAAATGGGAAGACGTCTGCAGATATTCCAGAAGCCTAAAAATGAAAACAAAAGGCACAGCCTGTTCAAAAATGACAATGTTTTGATCCCACTTGGATCTTCCTCGGGTCAAAATGTTTGAAAAATGGAAACCACATCAATATTTATACACCATGCACACCAATGGGCTGACAAGCTCGATGATGACAGGTGTGGTTAACCATCTAAAACCGCAGGGAGGGTGAAAAACATCAGAGAACCTCAAAAAACATTGAACAATTCAATCAATTCCATAGAAAGAAGTCCATAGAGAAAAACAGCAATACAAATGCCATATTTCAAAATATCAAACATATGACTCGGTGGTTTTGAACATTTAGCCAGCAGGAAATTACACATGGTTTGTTCAAGCCTATATATTTTCATTTCACCTGTCCTGATTTCAGATATTTCCTCTTGCTTTAGAACGTGATCTCATACCACAGTCAAGTTATCAATAATGAACATGCAGCAACTTTCAAACTCAAGCTTGCTGAGTCACCGGCCACTTGCTTCTGTTTAGGGAGAGATGATTTTCTGGTTAAGAGTAACAACTGTACTTCCTCAAAGGGCCAGTGTGTAGGATTTAGTGGCATCTAGTGGTGAGACTGTATATTGCAACCAAAGGAATACACACGCTGGTGTGTTTGACTCGTCCATCCACCTCTGTCTCCTCCTTACTCCTCCAACAAGTCATTATCGCTCTTTATGTGACGTTCATCAGCTGCTGCTGTCATTATCGCCATCTGTTGGTAGCTATACCTTCGTGCATGTGTCTACTTTTCACAATTATGTGAGGTTAAACGTGACGCTGACACGCTATCCTCCAGTGGTAGCAGGTCTATAGCATGCTTTGGCGTGAGACTGGGATGGTAATGGATGAAAATTTGGATTTTCTCAATTCCCTAAATAAGACAGCATGGTTTCATACAGATTAGCGGCTCCTTATCCGTCTTTTTCTCGAATGAAAGATGATCGCCAGCACCCTCTTTTGTGTCAAAGTGGAATACAGAGATTCACGACAGAGCTTGTTATTCTGATTTTATTGTTATTATTATGTTATCCTCTTTCCTGCTCCTTGGTGTCGTCTAGAAATTGTGTTTATATACCACAAATAACTTGTTTTGACAGCTACAATTTAATGTGGCTTGCTATTGCTGCCTTGGACTGTTTCCACTGCCAACTTGTATCTGTGGTGAACAAAGTGTTGTGTTTTTGTTCTGGAGAGAAGACATAGGCAGGCGGTGAGGATGGGGCCTGAACGATCAGTGGAAGGTCGAGGTTTAGGGTCGCTCTGTCTCAGCTGATCACTTTTAAATGTTTAAGACCAGGATCTTTCCTTGAATGCTCCAAGTGCCATAACCATTAAAGGAGTTGGATAAATTTAGCATTTAGCATTTACCATCAAATATTTTTCCTTCAATAAAAGCATTTCCTCATTATGCTGAAAAACGTAATCAGGACGCCATTCCATCTCCTCCAAAGCGTATTTGTTGTTGCAAATTAGCATATGAATCTCATTTCTCGAAGGCTGAGTTGTTTCCAAGATGGCGTCCCGTTCATTCCAGAGGAAGTCGCTCACTGGGCACATAGTTCTTCAGGCTTCCTCGCTGTTGTGCCCACAAAGCATGAGTATTAGACATATTAGCAGTATTAGATGCTGCTGATTGAGTGTAGGGAGCCCAAGAAGGAGAAAGAAAAGACAAGTAAAAAGAGAGTACAAGGAAGGGGAAGACAAAGAGGGCAGATGCAGGTCAGTGTTGCATCTGGGGAGCTCATTCATCAGCTGGGACAAAGGGAATAGCTAAATGGATGTAGCAGAGAAAAAGGGGTCGTGCATACAACTGTGAGAGTGCATCAGGGATAAAACCCCGCAACTGAGAGAGTATATATGAGTGCTTATAAAGAGAGAGCGAGAGCATGACAGAGCGAATTAGAGAGCAATCCGATGCTGGTTTGACATTAACCGAATCCCTAATGAAGGTGAAAGGAGATGATTGGCCGGGCGCGTATCCCGATGAGGTCTGCCACGGCAATAGTTGCCGGGCTGACCTCGGTCTCCAAAGGACAGACTCCGACTCATCTGGCATTTCTAATTGGCTACATGGACGGCAGCCAGATAGTGCTGCCCATATATGGACGTGACGGCATACGGTGTTCATCAGGGTTAAAAGGACAAGAAATGAGAGGAGGGTGAGGGAGTGAGAGAGAGAGAGAGACGCCATGTAGGACGGGGAAGGTAGAGAGACATCGGGAGGTGAAAGAGTTGAAGTTTGAACAGAGGAGAGGCAAAAAGAGAGGAGAGGAACTTTAGAAGTAAATGAAGTTTACTGAACTGATCTATACATTTAGATGGATTCTGTTTCATTTCAAGCACATCTGGTGCTCATGGATGGCTGCTTCTCCACAACCAAAAAACACAAACAAGCCAATCAGAGAGGCCCGTCCAAAATTCTTTACTAACTTATGATTGTTTTTCTACTAAAATAGTATGTGAGGTTTCTTAGTATGTCAATTATATGATTATCATTATCATTATGATTACCGCCAGATGAGGGATTATTGCAAAATGCTGGTTGGTTGAGTTACCACGGTGACATGTCTCCAAGGAGGCTCCCGGAAAGCGAAGTGCGCATCACTTCCGCACTGACCAGGTTGTTTGAAAAGAAGCGTGCTGCTATTTATTTACACTTATATGTTGAGTATGTCGTGCAAAGCATCCCATCGCAACTACGAACAAAAATGGTGACAAGCGTGGATGACATTGAATTGTTGGAAGTCAACTTGAATGAACTTTGGTAACTCGACTCATTTGTTGTCTTGCCAATAGTTTGATTGGTTTGATTGATGTGATGTCTCATGTCTGTGCGCTAAAGCCACCTGCAGTTTAGCTTAGCTTAGCACAAAGACAGGACTAAGGGGAAAAAAGGGAGTGTGGATCTGTCCAACAGGTACAAAATTTATCTACTAACACCTCTAAAGCTCATTGATTAACCCAATATGTCTTCTTTTTTTGAAGTTAAGCTAACCATCGGCTAGCTGACAGATGTGAGAGTGACACTGATCGACTCATCTCCACCAGAAAGCAAAAAAGCACATTTCCCAGAGCGCAAACTATTCTTTTGAGGAAATAACAACTCTTAAACCGACTTATTTCTTCAAAATAAGCTTCCCAAAAATAAAAAATCAAAGAAGAATTCTACATCAGGCTGTAATGATGGCATTTCTGTCTGATTATGCGGTTCACCATTAACAGGCGCTGAAGACTAACCACATAGCGTTGCTGAACAATATTAAAATAATGAATTCCTCTTTGCATAGCATTAATTCCACTGATGAAACTCTCTGCTAATTATCATTCTCGACATATTTATCCTCGACGTCTGCCACACAGAAGACAAAAGGAAGATTTGAGTGACCAAAAAGCCACATAATGAACAAAGATAGAAACTATCCAACCACCAGTGTTCGCCGTGACCAACAACAACATGTCTGAACATCCACATTAGCATTAGCTCCCTGTTCACTCAGATATAAAAGGAGTGATTTTACTCCTCAGTGTTTTCAGTGTATGAATGTGGAGACAAAGGAAGGAGACAGTGAGGGAGACAGTCAGAGAGTACAAAGTTCAAAGTGTCGAAAATGAAACCGTCCAATCGCTGACGTAGCCCACCTCTGAATTAGACTCAGCCAGTGGTTTTGTCTGAAACACAGTGTGGAGCCAATTTCCACCTTCACATCCACTGAGTCGTCCTCTCGTGTGGCTTGTTTCTGTCACAGAAATAGCAGAGCGGGGGCCTTTTACTCGTCCCCGACCAACTAAAAGAGCAATTCTTTGGTGTAGTAATTCACTAACAAGAGCTGGATTGGTTGCTGATGATGATGGAACACCTGGCTCTTTCACAACTTTTAACTTTTATTCTTAATAGAAGCAAGAGAACGAAAATAAAACCCACACAACAACAACTCTATATTGGATTAATCTGTCAATTCTCTAAAGGTAGTGATGTTATTGCAGAGTTAAGAGCCTGGGCAGTCAACTTTGTGCCTTTTTTCTGGAATAACGATCCAGTTCGAGATTTTGTCTTTGCTCATACCTGCTGCTGCAGCTACACATGTGCATTGATATGCATTGACAGGCTTTCACCCAGACAAACTGGCTTTCTGATCCTCTTCCTGCTGCTGCATCAGTTTCATGAAGCCTGCGACGGCTGCCAGAGAACATCTATTTTACATTAAAAGCTTCTCGGTTGTTCGGAGGGAATGATCCTTTCCCCTTTTCTTACATTAGCAGGATATTAATATGAATGTGATGGAACAGCGATTCTCTTGAAGAGATAATCTCAGACAGCGGAGTGATTAATATGGAATAATGTTGTGAAAATGTGAAAGACTGTACTGGATTTTCCATCATGGTGATACTGTTCAGTTGTGAGCATATTTACTTTAAATCTACACCCTGATTTTTTCTTTTGAGTTTTATCATTTGGAGTCTGGCACCACAACCAGTTTCCGTTGACCAACCCTCTGCAGTATCTTTCTTTTTTCTTTGTTTTCCTTCTATTTTGGTTCTTTTATAATTTCTAAAACACTTTGATCTGCATTTATGTATAAAGTTGCTATATGAATAACATTACTTATAAATACTATTATTTGTTTTGGTGTAAAACGGTCATGAAATACGCTGAGCGCACATCAGTCCAAGGATGTTAACCCATGTGGTTTTAAACCTCAGTGCGATCAGTGTTTTTATCTCAGCCAAGAATCCAGAAGTACTCTTTAATATTCTTCACACTTTTGAAGTTCCTGTTCTTCTTTAATCAAACTCCTAAAAATTCAGCTCTGTTCATCAAAATCGCATATTTAAAAATCTTGTCATGCCTTTAAACATCTTAGCCGTAACTCTACACCTTTCCCTTTATTTAGTATGCATTGATCTAAATCGCCCCTCCACCGCTCACCTGCAGCTCGAGCGTACCTGCTCACCTTCCACTCATCCTGCTTTCTGCTGGACTGCCCTAAAGGAAAGCTTCTGCTACGTGCCACAGCAGCCTCATTTTGCAAATGCTACGCTAGCAGCTCATAAGGACAATGTTTATCATGACATGTTTTCTGCGGGAACGACCCAAAAGTGACTTTCTGAGTTTTCTGTCCAAATTACCCAAATGAAAACAGTCGTCGTCTAATTCAGCAGCTCAACTATCCGACAAACTGTTTTGAGTCATGTTTCTTAATTGTCTCCGTCAACATCCCCAAGCAGTATTTGTGTAAACTTTTGAAAATGGCTGTTGCAAACCCTCATACACCTGATTTCTCCTCGGACAGCCTCATGTATGGAACCCTGCATGTCTGAATCTGTGTTTCTGAGGCTGCCATTGGTCCACTGCAGATCCAAAGACAGGAACACTCAGGCACGCAGCGTATAAAAATAACCATAAGGACATGTTCAGACAGACAAAACCTCGATCTCCATCGGAGGGGGTCTTTAACCCTCGCTGGTGTGCAGACGGACAGTCTGTGAAGTCAGTCTGTGCTGCGTCCACGAAGTTGACAGAGAGAACGTGAGGAACTCAGACATTAGAGGCAGAAATGAAGAAAGACAGGAGTGAGCGTAGCTTGTCAGTCACTGTCATACCTGCTGACCACAGAGGACAAAAAGACAGGAGGAAAGAAAGACAGGATGGAAGAAAGACAGGAGGGAAGAAAGACAGGATGGAAGAAAGACAGGATGGAAGAAAGACAGGAGGGAAGAAAGACAGGATGGAAGAAAGACAGGAGGGAAGAAAGACAGGATGGAAAAAAAGACAGGAGGGAAGAAAGACAGACACATGTGTTGGCCAGTTCACCTGAACTTTTCCCCAAAGGAGTCTGAAGAAGAGGCAGAGGAGACAGGTCCCGACTCAGCGCCATCGCTTCTTCACTCCATTCTTTCTTTGTTTCCTTGTTTTTTCTTTCTTTATTTGTTTCTTTGTTTCTTTCTCTTTGTTTCTTTCTTTTTTCACTTTTTCTTATTTCAGTCTTTCTCACGGAGCCCCTAAAGTGTCATGAAGAAAAAAAATATATATATAGCGCGCATGAGATATTAAAACATGCCAGATAAATCGTGCGCACAAGATACTAAGATGTGCGCACGAGATACTAAAACGTGCGCTCCATTTAACTCGTTCATTTATACAGACTGGTAGCAACAACGTTGCTGAAGCGTCAAAGTTCTACACCTACAAGAAGTACACTTACTTCAAGTATTGGTAAGTTGATTTGATTATATTGTGAGCTCAAAATAGTGTAAATCATTCCGTGTGCACGGACGAGTCAAAGTGGGGGAAATAATTGTATCTCGAGCGCACGTTTTAGTAACTCGTGCGTTTTTTTTTCTTCATGACACTTTAGGGGCTCCATACTTTCTTATTTCCCTTTTTCGTTGTTTGTTTGTTTGTTTGTTTCTTCTTTCTTTCTTTCTTTCTTTCTTTTCCTCTCCTCCTTTCCATCTTCTTTATCTTCTTTCTTTCTTCCTTCCTTCTTTCTTTCTTTCTCCTTTTCCTTTTTCTTTCCTTTTCTTTGTTTCTTTCCTTTTATTTGTTTCTTTGTTTCTTTCTCTTTGTTTCTTTCTTTTTTTTACTTTTTCTTATTTCGGTCTTTCTTAATTCCCTTTTTCGTTGTTTCTTTCTTCTTTCGTTCGATTTTTATTCCTCTTTCTTCCATTTTTGTTCCCCTATTCTTTGTTTCTTTCCCTTTCTTAATTTCCATCTTCTTTATCTTCTTTCTTTCTGCCTTCCGTCTTTCTTTCTTCCCTTTCCTTTTTTTTTTTCTGTCTGTCTTTCCTGTGTTCTCTACTTTATCTCCTTTGTTTTGGTGACTGTCCAGTCAGGAAATGAACGGATGATAAAGTGGATGGAAATCCTGAACTGTTTTATGGTTTTATACATTCAGAGCAACCAGACATGAACACATTAAAACTACACACGCATGAAAGACAGAAAGAAAAAGGAGAGAAGAAGACAGTCCTCTAACCTAAAGCAGATGTACAGCGTTGTCTTTAGGTGCGGTCACTTGTAGATTTAAAGGACCTCTGGAGACCTGGGAGACACATTTAATATTACTGTCTTTGGAGTTTTTTTATTTGGATTGAAAAAAAAGAAAACTCCATCTTGCTCATGTGGCCTCGCGGTGTTATGATTCCTGGAAACTAAACACAGTTTGACCTCTTTAAATACAGGCTGCTTGCCAACAGCACATGGCACTAATTTATAATACCAAGTATAACATGACTTCGACCTACTGAGGTGTGGCTAAGCAGGCTTAAATTCCCCCAAATACCCCAAATTCAAACTTGATGGATGAAGTGTGTGGAATGGAAGCCAAGGTTTTTTGTTTTTGTTTTTCCACTCACAAAAATGGAAGCAGCCATCTTAAAACCTTAAGATTTAAAAGCCCTCCATATGTGCAGGATTACCTTTAGTGGTTTAATGGTATTTCAGTCAGGACCGCTTTACTCAAAGTGTATTCATTAATACAGCCTGCTTACGTGAAAAGCCTGAAGCAGAGAGGGCATCTCTCTGGTCTTCTATGTGCCTACATGGAACAGCTACAGTAGGGAGAGGAGCAGTAAAGACCCCCCCCCCCCCCCCGAGGGAACAGAACAGAGCAGCCGTCAATGACAACAGAAATGACATTGATAAAGTCAGACATGGCGCATGGGTGGAGGCAGCGAGGGCAAGCAGGCAGACAGCCTAAATCGAGCGCCCTGTTTGAGATGTGCCAATGAGGTGCAAGCGGAGAATCAGCTGATGTGACTGAACTAACGCTACGCTTCATTTGTTGTGGGTGTGAAGGAAACGAAAAAAAAGATTTTAAACAAAAGAAATTAGAAAAATGCAAGAACAAAATTAACAACAAAAAATACGGTTGTAAAATGCATAAATAACAAAATGAAACTAAAGTTATTCATAAGGTAAAAGAAAAAATAGGAAGATAGTTTGTGGATAGTTTTCAGATATGGTGGTCCTGCAAATTCCAAAAAGTAGTTTCCATCCGTCAAACTTTTCAGGAGGAAGACGTGAATACATGAAAGTTTTTTTTGCTCGGACATGAATTTCAAAGTGTATTTTGTTATTTGAAAATACAGCAAAGGAAGCTAAAGGGACTCTATTTCCAAGACTGAAACTCATTTAAATATCAAACACTGTTGTGCTGTTCATTCCAGGATTCCTGGAATTACAGAGATTCTCCAATTACAGTGAAGTGTCCTGTAAGATTTTCTCTTTCTGTCGCTGATAATATAAAGTTTTAAATGCTAATCTGCCCTCTACCTAACCTTTTCATTTTTTTTCATTCTTTCTTTCCACTGAATTGGAAATATTCAGTGATGTCACTCACTAATATTTTAATTTCATGGTCCAAGTCACCCCAATATGTTTCTAATGGGAGAGAAAGAGGGAGAGAGAGGGGTGGGGGGGGGGAGTGAGAGGGAGGGAGGAGGAAAGGCTGGCCAAAGAGGGAGAGAAGGTTGAGAGGGAACGGATGGCGAGAGATGGTGAATGCATGAAAGGGAAGGAAAGAGGATGAGGGGGGAGACAGGAGGGAGGAAAGTGGAGGGAGAAGGGAGGAGGAATAGAGTGGGAGAGTGAGTGAATAGTTTCCATTAGCCTTGCTTAGTTGAGCCCAAAACAGTGTTAATTAATCTGGAACTTTCTTTACCAACTTCTTTATTATTACTTCATCACCTTGTCTCCTGACATTGACTGCTTGCTTTAGCCTTGACCCCCCTACTTTAAAACAAGGCTTTAGGCCTCAACGATCCAGACACGTGATCCATTCATGTTGCTTTTAAGGTGCATGTGTATACTTCCTGTCTGTTTGGAGTATCTGAGAGCTCAAGCTGGAGAAACTGTGTTTGTTAGTAATTAACACAGTGAACTTCAGAAGCTATGTGGAACATTGTATAAACCTAAAGGTGGGGATATTATTGTATTATCCCTTTACAGAACAACCACGTTTGACTGGACAGCAGTCAGTTGTGTTCTGACAGCACTATGTGAGGTACAGGAGACCCTGTTTATTTGGCTTTCTCTAAGTTGGGTTGCTGAAACATTTTATGCTTAAACTGGTTCTGTGTTGGATCAAAAATGTATTTCCATATTAAAATATTATTATCTCTTTATTCAACAAAATGTCTAAAATTGAATGTTTAGCTGTAAATGCTTATATGCACCTTTTTATTGATGATGGCAGTGATTTGTGATTGCCACAGGTGGTGTTTGTCAGGCTGTACCTGCCTTATGTGACAAACCTATGTTAGAAAATACCATTGCAGGTGTTTCCACAGCCCGGTGTTTGACCTGTCACAACAGAAACAGCACAGAGACTGATAAAATGAGTGTTTCAGCCAGCCAATCACTGTCCCTGTGGAGGTTGTCCCAAACAGAGATTCAAACTTCAGTGCGTGTCTCCTCAGAGTGGGAAAGTCCTCAGGACGTACATGGAACTGAGGAGGTAGCTGTACCTACTTTTGGGCTCGTCATTGCTTTGAAGTGATGTGATGTTGTCGGTTGTCTGGAACATCAGCAAATACATTCAGTTCCTTTTCTTTAATTTCCGTGTCCTGAAGCTTCTTACCAAATCCCTGAAGGAGTTTTGCATTATTTTGTCCAGCGTTAGCAGCGTTAGCAGCCTAGCAGTGGCAACAAGGCACTCAGGTTTCATCTTCTTATCTTTTAGCTTCTTGTCAGACACCATAACGCATGTCCTCATCACCAGTGTAACCTGAGTTGCATTCAGGGACCATTGTGCTTCACAGTAGGTGAGATAGACCGAGCTGATGCATACTGGAAAATTTTGCAGAATCAGCCTGATATCCAGGTATTTTTGGCACGCAGCAGTTTGCTTTTATTTGGATACTACAGACTGCATGCTACATTTCAGCCACATCAGTACTTACTGCGAGCATGGCAGGTGGTTTCAAATACAGCCATTCTGACATGTCGCAGTAAGAAAAGCACATGTAGACATAACAAAATGAAAGAAATTCAATTTAGCTGCTTCAGCTTCAGGGTCCTGCTATTGTGCACGCTGGCTCACAGTCAAGGCTCACTGGGACACTTGAATAGGATGCAGGCATAGTTAATGTTGTTAGTAACACCTGCGCTTTTCTTCCTGTGACATGTCAAAAAGGCTGCAGTGAAATGGCGACATTGGCTGTGCCAGCCAATGTCGCCATTATTGATGCCATTCATTACACCTGTGCTTCTCCCTCTATGATGGCAAAGAAACACACAGGAGAGCTCTAAAGAAGCCAGATAACCTCGGCCAGAACTGCAGGAGAGTACAAAACACAAAGTAAATTCAAATATATTATGGTTAATATTCCTGATGGTCAGCTTGTTGTCTTAAATCTGTTTTCTGGCTCAGACACCAGTTTCAACGTGTGTTTCTGGCTACAGAGAGCAGCATGACAGGAATACAGCAACCTGGTTTTGTTCAGATTCGTTATGGACCAACTCAACAGTATGTAAGAGCTGATGTGTTGTCAGGACTGGTGCTGGCTCCATACCGTCCATCTGTCTCATTTTCTCTATAGCTTCAGGACACATACAGTATCTATGACTCAGTGTGTGCAGGACACACACATACACACTGACACACACAGTCTGCCAGCTCTGTAACAGAGCGTTCAGTCAACAGGCGCAAAGCTAACACACTCTTCTCTGTACTTTCCCTCCTCTCTGTGTTCCTCAGTCTGCTTCTACAGACAAAACCAGTGTTGTTTAACGTATACGCACTCTTATTTACAGCTCCACTGAAGTTCTTTCTAATATTCCCAGATGTATTTACAGCCACATTAAACTCCTTCCCTGTCTAAGTGCTCCGCGGACAGGTATACTGAAAGACTTTATTCTAATGCCACAAAATGTCGAGCACCTAATAGATGAATACACACACACACACACACAGGAGCTCCATCGCAGCACCAAATCTAATATAGTGCTAAAATTTGAATTTTCTTATATTCAGTGAATATGAGATTTCTCGACTAATGGACCAGGTGCCTAATACTGAGCTCAAATCGCATAGAAGTTATCAGCAATTACCATCCCTGGCTTGGAATACCATGAATATCCATCACTATAACTGATAATTAAACTCTGATGCATTCAGCCTGGCAGCAGATACAGTACGCAAGCGTAGATGCCTCAGGTCGGTGAGTCCATTGGCTAATAAAATCAGCTTTAATGTTTTTTTCACTATGCACACTCTGTTCTACCCCACCAAGACCAATTAAACCTAATACTCCAAAAACCTAAAACTCATAATACTGTAGCTTCTATCTAGATTGTTCAAATTTAAACTTACACTACCCATTAGTAGCACAAGTCATCTCAAGATGTTCGATCATACGGATGCTTAAAATGGGAATTTTTTTCTATTGCTGTCTCAGGGTTAGGCTCCAAATACTTGGGGTTCGTTGCATCTGTCTTGCGTTAGGAGAACTTTCAGCAGGAAAGCTGCCATCAGGCCAAAGTTTCCACCACCGAAAAGTCAAAATCCAGCACACAAATTCTCATGAAATTTTATAATAGTTTTTCATTTCAGTTTTTCTTGCAGTTTTTGTTGAAATCTACCCTCAAGACAGACTTAACTTTGCTTTCATTTTCAGCCTTAAACTTGGTGTGATGGGGCTTTACAATTCTGATCTCTTCCTCTTTGCGATGAAGGCTCGATGCTACGTCTGTATTTATGTTTAATGTAGCCTACAGATAATCTGTGATAATCTGTGAGTGTGAATGCTTGATACTAACATGTGCATGTTAGTGTCTGTCTGTCTGTCTGTATGTGTGTATGTGCAGTGGCTGCTCATCAATTCCTATTCATTCCCAGCAATGCAGAGCTCCATTTGGAAAAGTGGCCTTTTTAGCTGCTTCGGGGTGAAAATGTGTTTCAGTCTGTTGCTCAAGGACTACATTTCAGGGTGCCAAATGTATAATGCTATGAGGCTGTCCCATTTCCTGAACATGGTGAATAATGATGATATGACTGTAAGGGAGCTCAACTAGGGCCTCAGTTTTTGGACACTCGGGCCAAAAAGGATGAGCCACGTTCTGTGGGCTATTGGAGGAAAGCCGGCAGCAAAACGCTGGCATTCTCTGCAGGTTTTGGGGTTAAGCAGTCCAGGATAACCTCAACTCTGTGTAAGACCTGTAGCGACCCTGAACTGGATGAGGTCTGGCTCTGTTACTGCAGTGTTCCTGCTATGATTTACCCTCTTATCTCAGTGTAGGCAACTAAACATCAGCAACCACCATGGACAAAGTTTCAACATTACAGGTAAACCTGACCTCCCACTGCCACTCTGCCAAGATATTTAAGAACTGTGCAGTAAAGTGGAACATCTGCATTTTAACAGCCAAAGCCTCTTTGATTTTCAAAGTCATTCACGAACAATTATTTAAATGAGATATATTAATCTTTAAAAGACATTTGATTCATCTTTATTCTTTAGAAACTACAAATATCCTCTTGTTGTATATATTCTATATTCAAACTGTACGTATGTTATTATCTCAGATATAATACGCCAGACAGTTATGTACTGACCATCTGGAGTACCGGGACAAATCCCAGCCGGTGGAGCATCAAAAAGTTTTTACCGTCCGTCTGGCCCAGTCTGTCTCTTTACTGGCCCTCTCTGTGTCATTCGGGGGGCGCATGAGAGAGGAGAGAAGTTCTGGAACTGGGCTAACTGGCCAATCACAACCAAGTGAGCACCCCACCCCCTCACCTCCAATCTCAGCTGATAAATCCAGGTCTGAATGTCTCTTCAAGTGAAGGCTGACACCACCAGATGTTGTGAATAAAAGCAGCAGGCAAGTATCTGTTTTGAGGGACGGCTGTATTGACTGTGGTTTGGGGGAAGCATTTTTCATTGAAATAACAGCTGTCTTGTAGCACACTGCAGCAGTTTGATCATCAGAGGTGGGTTGCTCGGCAGAATCTGATGAATTAACATCACACAAAGGATATAGGGCCTTAACTCTGAATCATAAACCCTCTCAGAGTGATGATATTCACCAGCATGCAGCTCATCATCTCTCAACAGGTCACAAAAACCACACAACAGGATTCAGGATTTCAACCCAATGTACTTTACCCAGTAGAAGCAGTTCGGTTCAAAAGTTCATTCAAATGTGGCGTCCGAGCTCAACAAAAAAATATTCATCCCTCCTTAAAACTGTTCATTTCTCCCCCATAATAGTTTTAAATTCAGCCACCATCATTCCCCACACCAGACAGTCAAAGGAAGGTCTCCCCGTTTCTACCTGCTACCTACACGTCAGTCAGAGCTGTCAGAGTCAGAGGGAGGGTAATCGCTGCAGCAGCGGGTTCGGCTTCGGGCAAAGGACACTCAGTCGTTTGGACTGTGCCTCCTCCCTGTTGTGAGTCGCTATTATCTCCGTGGGCTGTTCAGTGCTTGTGTGCAGCATCGCGGGCTGAGCCGTGTCAGCGCGGGTGGGTGGATGTTACTTATAGATTGCACAGGTGGGTATAGGTAGAACCTGGCCTGTTCTGAGCCTCCAGCTGGGAATATTATTGATTATTTTATTGATGTTAAAGTGGAAGATGGCAACAGCACTGCATGTGTTTGTAATTCACAGCATTGGTTGGGCCTGAGCAGCAGCGCCGTGAGGGTTTTGAAGGTGTCAGAGATGCTAAAGGACGTTGTTGCATGCGACTGCACTGGAAGCCAATGGTCATATTTGGAGAAGGTGTTTATATTTGCCAGTATCTGGACCGTCCTGCACCCCTAATTAGATACTGCACAGTAGGTGGTGCTGGATACATGAGAAAATATTCTGCCAGACTCACTTTGAATCATCCAGTATTTATGTTCTGCAGGTAATTTTAAAAACACAAGTATAAATTGAAGTATATAAGTCTGTGTGGCCGTGTAGATTCAGCCTTTGGGGGATTCTTGGTGAATTTATATGTAAACCGAGCTGTGAATTTTAATCTCACCCCTGCACAGCCTCTCTTTGTGTGTGTGTGTGCGGGCTGGTGTATGTTAATAAAAAGAGCGAAAGAGGGTGGCAGAATTTCAATAAACAGTGTGATAAAGGGAGAAGAAAACTGAGAAGCGAGATAGGACCTTAGAAAGAAATGAAACTGAGAAAGCTGTGAATTGTTCCTCCTTTTCTCTGCTGCATCTCTGGATAAATTGTTGACCTGCAATGAACCTCGAATACAGACATCAAAGAGTCTGGAGACACCTAGCGTACAGAAACTGTCTGAGAAATGATTCTACGTTATGTTCCATCGGTGCTGTGAGAGTGTGTGTGACAGGAAGCGTGTGTTTGTGTGGGACAAGCAGCAGCCATCTGCTTGTTTAATAGACTTTTGGTAAATGCTGCAGCTGAGGGTGACACACATACACACACATAATTACAGCCAGAAATCAGGCGATTTTACAGAGAGCAGAGTGGAGGCATGTACACTGTGTCACACCTTACACACATAACAAACTGGTTGATCCCAAGCGTCTGTCAGGCCTCATCACGTCACTGCGTGATGTCAATTAACTGAATGACATAAGCAAACTCAAACAGAGCAAACGCTGTTTTTGTCAAATTACAGCAAGATTAGATTCGTTAACCACGAATCGTGTGACAGGAACTTTGTCTCAGAGTCCTCTGAAGGTGCGATCGTCACAGATTTGCAGATAGCTGAGGTTTTAGCTCGCTAGCAGGCGCTTCCAGTTGGGTACTGAAAGTGTTCATAGAAGCAGGCAGGCACCTACTGAATACACAGCTGTCAGCCTACTGGCTCGTGTTACTATGTCATCCTGGGTTCATACCTTGTAGACTTTTTTTTCATACTTATCTCTAACATCTTGAATGCATTTCCTGGCTTGTACAACGTTAAAAGCCTTTTGTTTTGACCACACCTGCATTGTTCACATTAACAAAGTTTAAATCTGTCTTAAAAATGATTAATGCACTTGTATGTGCTTCCTGGTGCAAATAATAAAAAAGCACATGAGTCATGAAAACAATGCTCTACAATAACCAGGGCTCCAAACCTTAACGAGGTGCTTTAATGAGGAAAAAAGTCACCTGGTAGGGGTTGAAAATGAAGCAACGATAGCAGGTGTACTCATACACATCATTTACACCACTTTGCTATGTTTCATGACAAAATGCCAGTTTGCCTGCCCTTCACATAAATGTTTCACTGTGGTAAAACATCTCTCTTTCTTATTTGCACTGCACACGTCTGCATTTAAACACATCACTAATCACACAGACATTGAAGAGCAGAGGCTGCAGCATCTGCTTAGAGCTCCGTCTGCACCGCTGATGAGTCATGCTTTGAATTTTAGCAGCACTTTCATTAACGTCACCATCCCTCTGTGCTCAAGTCTGATTTCGAGATTTATTGGAGATCAAGTTTGGAGATATGCTGCATTTAAAAACAATCAGTATTGCTAAAAGCATCATAAAAACTGCTGTCTGGCTACACATAAGAGACGAGAAGAGAAGAGAAGAGAAGTTGAAAACATCAGAGGAATGGAGGCACAAAATATCCAAATGTAAACAAAATCCTCCTACAAAAAAAAATCAAGACACAGTTTGGCCATTTCTCCCAAACAGGCCCTTTAATACACAATCGAACTAGAAAACTACTAAATTAAGTAAGATTTAAGATGTTATAAAACATTTGTTAAGATCAGTAACATCTTTCAGCGTTGGTGAAAATAGGCCTGCATTCTCATCTGAATCAGTATGTTAATTATCTAAGTATTACCAGTTTATATCCTTTAATATTGAGGTGGCTAACTTTCCTAATAAGCTAAGAAATGCTATGTTTAGGGGGTTGTCTAAGAGTTCGACCTCCAGTTTTGCTGCCAGAAGGTGCATTACATCACCGGAAAGTCCTGCGTCCTCAACAGCTGAAAGTCAAAACTTTTACACAACAGATCTGTGCACAGCAGCAGCTGTCATCATTCCCCTTAAAGCTGTTTTTCACAGGGCGGTCGCACTCACACACTTTTGCATGCAAGACACTTAAAAAAAAACCAATAATAATTATAAATATATATATATATATATATATATGTGTGTGTGTACATACAATATATATATATATTCCAATTCATGGCTTGCACATTTGCTGTGAGCAGCAACCTGTTGTTGACCTGTAGTCAACAGGGCATTGAGATTCGAGTTAAACAGCTTTTACTGTCTCAGCCTGTCTGGAAGAATAAAGGAAGCAGCAACCTGCAACCTCTTCTTTCTGCCTTTTCTCTGTTTTTTTTCTTTTTTCTGTGCCTTTCCCATCTTCCTGAGGGCAGTGAAAGGGCAGTCGCTTGTTTCGGTTTGGAACACCTGCCATGTTCAGCTGTGTGTGTGTGTGTGTGTGTTTTCCTGTGTGTAACAGAGGGCAGGTCCTCTGAAGTGTGTGTTAGAGCGTGGACGGTTTACGTGCTATGTTTTTTTCTTTGCATCGTTTTGTGTAAATCTGTGTGTGTGCATGTGTGCGGAGGTAAAGCAGCAACCGGTGTATCGTGCCGTTCAGCTTTGTGTGGACAGAGGTAGACAGTCTTTTGTTCTCACTCTAAGCTTCCTTTTCTCGCTCTTCATTTTACTCGTGTTTTTCTCTTCATCGCCTTTTCCACTCTTTTGTATTACCCGACACTAAGAAACAAAAGTGTCTATGTGCATATTTATAAATATATATGTCCTGATCTATCCGCTATCTATGGTACCTCAAACTAGCCTTTCTGTGTAGGCACACTGAAGGTCAGGGAGGTCCCAGAACACCAAATATAACTTACTGCAATGAAAATAAAGCTTTCTTTGACTAAAGTGGTCCCTGGTGAAATTGGTCAAAGCTTAGTTCAGACCTCAAGGTCAAGCTCAGCTCACGATCCCAGCTACACCACCTGATAATATCTGATCTCAAAGCTAGCCCTCATCAGCTGATGGCTCAGCTGATACCCGTCTGTGCATCCAATTGGGAAATCTCTAACAGGGTGCCCTATTTAAGCTGCTCTAACCTGCCTACCCTTGCTGCCTCCTCTGCAGGCCGCCTCGCAGCCCACCTCCACCCCAGCTCCTCCTTTTCACGCTGTAAGCTTAAATACCTTTGGGCCAGACCAGATGAGCCTCGTCTCCCCAACGAGCCGCCTCCACCCACCAGGCTCCTGGAGGAAGAGTCGTGCTCAGAGGGTCGTCACACAGTGTCCTTCTGTTGTCATTGATGTCTGCTCTGTTCCGTGCTCTACGGGGGGTCTTTGCTGCTGCTCTTACTGCCGAAGGCTTTCCATGTATGGACGTGGAAGGACAGGGCTGTCCCAGAACAGAGACACTCAGCCAAATATAACTCAAAATAAAGTTTTGACTGAAATATGTTGATTCTTTTTTACTTGTTGCAGTTTGTACCACTATGTGAGAGTTTCTGGCCATGGATTTCAAAGGAAGATGATGATAACAATAATAATGATAATAACAACAATTCAGTGACTATAGGGTGCAAATGCAAACTCGTCAGTTCTTGCCTCTTGATTTGTCCATCAAAGTATTTTATTTTGAAGAGTCTCGTGTAATTTTAAATTCTCAACACCAACAGACCAAAAACATTACATTTTTATTTCCTTTCTTTGTTTTTCATTTTGTTTTTAAGTGGAGATTATTTGTATCACTGAAGGCGTTTCAGTGGTCCCAGATCAGCAACAGGTGCTCAACCCAAGCTCTTTAAGAAGACGAAGAAAAACTCCTCTTGAACCTCCCCTCTACTTGGACAGCTGGGTATGTGTGTCTTGTCGAGTCAACAATGACTCTCCAGCTTCTTCAGATGTTGTTCTCATGTTTCTGCTCTTCCAGATGAGCTACATAGAAAGCTCCGGATTCCTCCATCTCCTCCAGCAGGGACAGCCAGTGGAGGTGTTCAGGCTACAGCTGCCGCTCAGCCTCCGTCAGAGCTGCCATGAGCTCACTATTCTCATGTCTCTGTTAGTCCACTTCAGAGAGAGGAGGCTCTCGTATTCCCCGTCTGTCCTCCTGCCACTGGCGACAGTCATTCTCCACCTGATCTTCAGCCTCCTTCAGAGCTGATATCAGCTCACTATTCTCATGTTTATGCCTTGTTGTCCTGCTTCAAGCGGAGGCGCTCGGTCTCCAGCTGATCCATTGCTGTTTTCAGGCTAGATGAAACGTCTCCCGTCTCTGCACTGTGTTTCTCCAGCTGGGCTTTCAGGCTTCATATCTCCCTCTGCATCACCTCTTTCTCACGGCTTCACCTGTTGGAATTTTCTGGTCTTTGAGCCGATCAGGGAAATGAACCAGCGAGGTTCATTCCAGGTGGACTCTCCCCTCAGATTTACTTTGGGTAAGCCTCACCTTGCTGTCCCTCAGCTCACATCTTAATTGCAAAAATCGTAAGAATTTTGCAAAAAGTAATATGACATTTGATCATTATCAGTGTTATATATGTCAGGCAAGTAACAGTAGCTAACTCATAATTTCTCTGTGTGGTTTGTGCAGTTTGAAAAATTCAACATTTTGGTGGCAGCCACAAATAGCTGAATGCTAATGAGAGAGTGAGATTACATAAAATCATTCATGAGCTACATGATACATTAGTAATGTTTCCAAAGGCAGTAGTAAAGTGAAAGTGAAAGTATCAATACAACAATGGAAAATCACTTACTTGATACTCAAAGTATCAAAAGTAAAAGTACTGCATGTCTGTGTGACATATATATTATTATATATGTCATTCTGAGAGTGTTAACACTGACACACTGATGTGTAAGCAGCCTTTTACACTTGAAGCTGGTCGAGATGGAGCTACTTTTCACTATTTTATGAACAGTGAGCTAATTCAGTCCAGTGATTCCCAACCTTGAGGTCGAGCTTCTCCAAAAGATCAAAAGATAAATCTGACGGCTCGTGAGATGATTAAAGGTGGACGAAAGAAGAGAAAATCTGTTTTCAACTTTTGGACTTTTGTCTACTCTTTGCTCTCTTTTTTCAACAGTTTGGGCTTGAACAGTTATTTCAATGAAACCATCTGAGAAGTGGGAGGACATTTTTATTTGGTGGAACTGCTATCAACTCATATGCATCTGCTTTCCTGCAGGGAGACTCAATCAGCTTTAGACTACAAGTATAAAGTGGCATTAAATGGAAATACTCCATTAAAGCACATGTACTTCAAATTAGTACTTAAGTACAATACAGTAAAATGTACTTTCCAGTGACTGGTTTTGGTACCACAGTGTTGACACATGGTAGGCTTTTTCCAACATTATGCAATGATTCAGTTTTCCCCAGTACTGAAAGAATTAGAGTAGGAGAGTTTAAAGTGTGCTTGACGTGTCGTGGATTTCTGCGAAACCACACAGGTCTGTGTTAAGGATTACACCCATGAACTGAACACTGACCGTGAATAAACAGTCATCAGTTAGATCCAATTAGTTTAACAACACAGCCTCGTACCTAAATGATGAATATATCAGTTGAATGACTCCCATTCTGACAGATATGACTGAACAAAACAACATTGTGACTCAACTTTGTCCTCACGTGATTAACATTGTGAAACGGCTGCAGTTTACTCAGGTTTAGGCAAAGAAACTACTTGGTTCGGGTTCAAATAAGCAAGTCACTGTTACGTACATGACATAACTTATGTTATTTAACTTAAAATGGACCAATGCTGACTTTTTGTCGCGTCTTCGTGTCTGTTAATGTGTTTTGCTCACTAGTGTCATGTCTCGTCTTGCACTTCCTGTTTTATTGTGAAACCTAACTCTCCTCTCGTTTCAGACCCTTGACTTCCTGGTGTCCTTCCCGCCTGTCTGATTGTCTGCCCTGCCCTAATTGTTTCCACCTGTTCCTTGTTACCTCGTGTATTTAAAGTCCGCCTCTCCCTTTGTCCTGTGTCAGATCCCGTGTCTTGTGGCACGTCTTGAACCAGCCTTGAAATAGCCTTGATTCCTTGTTTTTGCCTTGTTAAGAGAAGTGCGTAGTCCAAGAGAATCTTTTTGTGTTTGTAAGTAATTTGAGAGTTTTGTTTCCTTTTTGCTGAGAACCTTGCGCCTTATGTTTATTTCTAGTTTTGTCTAGTGATATCCTGAGTGCCTTTTGTTAAATAAACCACACCTTTGTGAGAGACCTTCTTTTCTGTATAGAGTCTGCATTCTTGAGTCCTGAACCCTTGCCCCTGAGGGCTTGTCACTTTTGGTCACACGGGACATGAACAGCAGTCTTCTGGGTGAAGGTCCTGTGTTTGTTCGACCCGTCCATGCAACCCACCTTTCTCCAAATGCAGACTTTCTTGCTTTTTATACTACGTCACCTGAATTCCTCCTTTGCCACGACCACTAGAGGTCGCCACCTCTACCCATGTTTACAATGACTGTAATAACCAGCTTGCACAGACAACCTATATTTTTCTGGTATTTGGCAGGACGGGCTGCAATTTGAGCTTCATCAGCTGGTCAAAGTGAACAAACAGTCGCTCAAAAGTTAATGTATTTTCTGCTCATCGTCGTCATTTCACATCACAACCCTACAGGAAGCCTCTCTACTAGCCAAATGAGTGGAAATTGATCTATTTTACATTAGATTTGCACATTAAGAGAGGAAAACATGCATCCCGTCTCACAGATTAAGGATTTATTCAGTCATTTTTCATTCCTCACCCTCTATCCGTTCATTTTCTCCTCAGTGCCAAGAGCTCAATTTCTTTGGAGTCCTTGGACAGTGACAGAGAGAAGTAGAGAGGGAAGGAGGGAAAAAGCGAGAGAAATATAGCTTAAGTCCTTGAAGAGGACAAAAAGTCTGAGAAACAGGGGGAGGGACAGGCCTTGAACAGAGTTATGAAGAGAGAGAGAAGAACAGTCAAAAGAGAGATAGAATAGCTGGTATTGGGCATAGAGTTCGAGTTCAGCATAAGAGTTGAATCATTTCTGGACATTGATGGAGGAAAAATGAATAAGAAAAGAATGTGAGAAAGGTAAGCAATAGAGTGAGCTCATGCTAGAATATTGATACAGGAAGTGAACTGGGAGGAAATAAGAGAAATGAATGATAGACGAGTAAGAGGTTGGGGATGTGGAAGGAAGGCAGAGAGTCTCGCTCCGTTATTGATGGATGTACTGTTGGGAGACGGTGAGATGGAAGAGAACATTAGTGAGAATGAGAGAGATAAAGGAGGGATGGCGAGGGGGGAGTGAAAGAAATGAGAAGCATATGAAACATGTACCACCCTCTCAACCATGAGATTGAGGTACTGCTGTCTGTTTGCAGGTTCAGAGGCGATTGGCTGATGGAGTTTGCAGAAAAGCCGAGCTCGTGGGAGTTCAGCCAAAGCCGTCGGCCGTGCATGCCACAGTGAGGATTAGCTGATCCGTGACGCCCACCAGCAACAGCCAAACACTGACACTGACTGCGTCTCAGAGTTTTTCTTTTTATTTAAATTATGACATACAAAACACAAATGTCAAATGTTTTAATGGAGGCTCAGTTGTGGCAAAAAAAAGTTTGTTCTTATTATTTGTGGTGAGCATTATAACCTTCATGAAGGCAGTATTATTGCAGGGCTGTTGTATTAGACTGGTTTAAGCTAGGTGTGGACTCACTGGGTATTGTAGGTGTATTGTTATGGCTGTGTTTGCTCTATGTTATTGGAGTGAAATGACATTATTTATCTGCAGACTGCATGAAAGATGGCCTGCAGGTAGTAAGACTAGCACCCCATTTAAAACAGGATCTGTATCAGGATAAGTTATCGGATAATAAACGATCCGATCCTGGCTTTGTGTTTACACCTGGTGTTTTTAATGCCCTCTCGTTACCCTCGTTGAGATCGCATCTCTGTGCTCCACAGCAAAACCTGCACGAGAGTTTTCTGCAACTCTTTCGAAAAAGAAAAAAAAACCTCGTGGAACAACTGTTCCCAACACATTCTTAATTACTTGTCCCTTCTTGGAAATTCGGCATATTCAGTAAAACATTAAGTGAATCATTTCTTTGTATAAGAAATATTGTGCTAGTTTGTCTCTCTGTGTTGCAGCACTGGCTTGTAGGCTGTATGACAAGATCGATAATATTCCTTGTTAACAGCAAATTGCGAGAAAATGGGATCTTAAGGTCTATTTAGACTGAAAGCAAAGCAAATTTTGCAAGCGATGATACTGCAAGTCAATACTAAGACGTGTGGATGCAAACTGAGGTGAAGAACATTCTGCGCAAGTCGAAAATGCTTCAGTTTGAGGGAAAAAAATTCACACTTTTTGTGACATGTATGTATTCAATTAACACAGAAGTAATAGAGAAGCTGCTAAGTTTTGAGGGCAATCAGAGGCTGAGCTGTCAACACACACAGCTCCACCCCACACACACCCAGTCGGTTTGCACGTCGCCGTGCAGCTACTACTTATCCGAACTGCAGCAAAGATCCAGCAGTCAGATTTGCACCAATGATGCCAGGAAAAACATATGCCATGCCTTTGGTGTGATCACACCTTGACAAATACATTTTCCTTCTAGAGTTTGTTGTTACTGCCACAGAGAGAACACCCACTTAATGTTGACACTAGGGGATTATTAAGTATATCATTAAATACAACGTACATTAATTTATGATAATGATCTGACTTGAAACAGACCTTGCAGAACGTCACCAGGGACAAAGTGTCTACAGATGTTTATGAGTCATGGACCTTGAATATTAAATGTTATAACTTAATGTGGCCAGTAAGTTTAAGTCCTCCAACATTGGGGGGCTGTATATAAAGACGACAGGTCCTGCATTGTTCATATGTAGACGCCCTCAATTTCAAGTTTGCTGCAGTCCAGCCAGCACAACAAAGACATGTGATGCACATCAGTGCAGCAACAAATATTGCTTAAATCATTTGTTGCAAAAACCGTGGTTTCCTGCCACTGGTGAAGGTTTTCGTGTTGAAAGGGAAGCACTGGCTCACAGGGTCTGGCACTGATGCACTAGCCTGCTGCTCGATACCGTCGCACCTATCTGATCTATCGCTTTCTTTGTCCTGAACTAATTGGATTGTGTTTGAAAAAGAAAAAAAAATGCAGAGTTTGGTTCTTGGAAAGAAGAAACGGAAGTTTTACAAAAGGGAAAATGAGGTTGAAGGAATCACAGTGGCTACGCTTTCTGTTCGTCTTTTTGGCAGCTTCTTCATTGGCATCGGTTAGCAGCCGGTGTCGTGCTGTTTGCTCTTCCCTGACAAGTTCAGTGAAAAGGAGAATTTTCTAGCATGACGAATGAGCTGCAAAAGAAAAGTCACTTTGCAGGCTCATCAGAGTGTTTGCATAGGTAGTGTATTCTGTGTTACTTTGAACTAATTCGTAGAAATAGGGTATGAAATATGGACATTGATCTATAAGAACATATAATAATTAAAGCTGCATGTCCAAAAACGAATATGTTTTTTTACACATAAAACATAAATTACCTTGTCACAAATTGTAAAAATGAATCTACTCCTTCTCTTTCATTGAAAAATCCTCAATGCACGTGCAAATATTTGGACACAAGCCGTTTCCATTCTCGGTGTATGTGCATCAGAGGTTTCATGGTTCACACCTGTGCAGGCTGCACACTGGACATCGATCGGCTCGCAGGCTTTGAAGTCAAAATCCTGCTCTGCATACCTTCAGCTCAGATTTAAGGTGGGCACAGAGGAGCTTCCCCCCTTCACAGATGAATTTAAAAACAGCTTTCTACTATCAAACTCTGCACAGAGAAGCTCAAACATCCAAGTGACCTCAAGCAAAACACATTTTTGACAGGCGGGACACTTTGAAAGCAAATACAAAAGAGCTCCATTACCGTTATCACCATCAAACAAATATTCAGTCACACTTTTACATTTTCAGGGAGGGTAGGTGTGAAAAAATCACGTCAGTTCATTTGTGAAGGCTGGATGTAAAGCGAGAGATAAAGTGCAGATGGCGTTGGGTTTAAGGAGGCGGGCAGCCGCTCAGTCAGAGTTGTAGTGACAGATTGAACCTCAGCTCAATACTGCATTACCTCCCTGAATTATCTCGCCTTCTCTCTTTTCTGTCCCTTTCTCTTCATCCATCTGTCAGCGTAAATCCCTTTCTTTTTTCTCATTTCTTTGTGGCTTCTCTTTCTCTCCGCCTTATCTCCATCTCTCGGACTCCTCTGTTCTTCTTTTCTGCCAAACACTTTTTCTATTAACTGTTCTCATCCCGTCTTTCTCTCACTTTCTGCCTCTTTTCATCTTCCTGCTGCATCTCATTCAGTCAAGCCGAGTCCTACTTTTCTCTTATTTCTTTCCCCTTTTCCCTGGCTTTCTCTTTTTTTCATTAACCTTCTTCCTGCCCACTGAATCCTACTTCCTCTTCCGTTTTTTTCATCCTCTCTTCTCTCTTTCGCCCTTCATTTATCTATTGCTCTCAGTCAGCCTGCGTGGGTTATAAACCGTTGCAGGGAAATTAATTTATATGATTAAAAAGGGGAGTCGATAATTTTAAATTAGGTTTTTGCTCTTTGAGGTTTTTTTGGATCTGGTTCAAAAGTTACTGCAGTCCAGAAAGACATTTCCAGTCCACCTTAAAGTGATTGCCAAAAGTCACATGTCACATGTGAGGGAAGCGAACTGTTGGCGCCTCCCGTGTGTTATCTTTAGGCAACAAACACACTTGAACTGAGGTTAAACAAAGATCGTGGTTTCAGTTAAATACTGATAAAATAAACATACTGTGTATGTGATTTAGTTCCTGTAATATTGTATTACAGGAGCAGCTATTGCAGAGAAATACATGAAACATGAACATTTGACAGACAGGTTCAGTCCGAGTGTTTTGAGACGTGACATGAGCAGACATGTTCACTGAAACATTTCATTTTATCGCTTTAATGCCCAAATTTCCCCGGCAGGGGATAAATAAAATTTTATCTTATCTTATCTTTAACTCTCAGTCCGCTGCTACCAATTTAATGTGCACTTTGCTAGATTGGTTATCTTCATCAGAACTGACACCATCTAAATCCTTTAAATTAAGTGGACATTATGCAGTTATAGGCCTCTTTCTCTCTGTTGGCTAGAGTTGTACTTTGTGTAGATACATGTAGAAGATTACAAATATTAGTACGTGTATATATGATTAGTAGGATGTTTGCTATAACTGCTAATTCATGATTATTTGTAATACCGTCACTCTTTTGTTGTTCTACTGGTCCAGTGGTTCATGAACGGCGGGTCGGGTCCCCTCACGTGAAGGACTGTGACATCATTATGTTGACAGGAAATGAAATTGTGCAGCATGAAGGTTCTCCTAAAATGTATTTGATGTTGTATTATGATGTTTCATTTGAAAGTGTCTTTAATGATACATAAGATGCAAATCTGCATCTGTGGAAAAAAAGAAGGCAGTCATGACTGTCAGCTTCTCTGTGTGTGTGCCTGTGTGTGTGTGTGTGTGCATGTCTGTGTCTGTGTGTGATGTGTGTATGTGCGTGTCATGTGTTACAGCTGGCAGTGATAACATAGTCCCTCACCTCTACATGACCACAGTAAGTTAACATTAAGGCCACAGACATTTGCTGCTGAACTCTCTTGTGTGTCTGAGCGCGCGCACACACACACACACGTGCGTGCACACACACACATTGCATGTCCACTTCCATTTGATTAAAAGCTCATCCTTTCATCTTAGTGCTTGTGTTTGTGATTTAGCAAATAAAACGAAATATCAAAAACTGCCGACACCGACTTTGATCAAAGTTTTTTGAATTTGTACGTTAACCAAGTTCTTCTTCTTTACTTCTTGAGCTTCTCCAGCTCAGAGTTTCCGCTGTCTTTTGATTCATTAAAAGAATTATGAGTTCGGTAATTCAATCATTTCGGATTCCCACTCTCATATGCCTCATATGATTCTTAGAGAGGCATATCAAATAATTTCCCACCATAATTACCACCTTTGGTTCTTCCCATTAAGTTGTTAAGCTCCATTTCCTCAGATGATTGAATTTCAGATTCTTATTCTTAAGTTGTAGTTTTCTGTGTGTGTTTGAGACTTATTTTGTTCCTGCACTGATTTTCTCTTTTTCACTGCCCAGATGTATAATGTGTGTGTGTTGCACACGATCCAAGAGTTGGAATAAACCTTTTCACTTCTAGGCTTTCATCTCATAACTCTATGAATATAATTTTGGATTATAACTTTTGAAGTAATCAACTGTTGAGTAATGTCTGTAAGGCTGAGTAGGTAGTAAAATTGGATGTTGTGTGGATTTTCTTCCAGTCCACATACAGTAAAATGTGACCAAACTTGGCCGAGCACTCCTATATACTAATGTTAAATGATGCTTTGACCTATCACCAGCAGAGCCGATACCCACCGCGGGGAATCAAGCTGTGCCACCATAAATTTACTGGGCCCTCTGACACCATTTCCTAACCCTGACCTAAAGTACCTTTAAGCTGCCTTTAACGCCCACTCTCAGCCAAGCAAAGAGCAGATACTCTGCAGCTTGATCTGGCCTTATATCTGCAGTCTATCTGCTTAGGCTAAAGTGCTGTGGCCCTGCATATTTTTTCTTACATAACCTAATATCACAACACAGAAATTTGCCATCACAATCAGTGCAGCTTACATCACCCTTTATCCTTAGATCCTTGAGTCAGATCATGAAAAAGTCCCCTAAAATGACCTTTAAATTAACGTTGTGTGTACAGCATAGGGAAATTACAGCATGGGTGACAAAATTATACATAGATGGTAAAAATATAACTTCAGGTGATGTCATTTTATTGAAATGGCCTGCTTCACCCAGCTGTAAGCCGACTATCTCCACTAGTCTAGAAAAAATTCACACCGTTCTCTGACTTAGCGCACCTTTAAACCATCCTTGAAGTTTGCATTCACTTAAGCGCAGATAGTGGACAGCATGAGCCAGCCTGATATCTACACTCTATCTGCTCAGGTTAAAATCAAGTGGCTGCCCCAACTGGCTTCATCTGCAACTTCACGTGAATGTCATGGCCAACTCACTGCATAACTGGTTCCTCTAGTCTCAGCTATAGTTGCTAATTAGCAGCCTTCTGATTTGCACAGTGCAGTTCTGCAGGAGGTTGTTAAGTAGTTGCAGATGTGTCACACAAGCCTACAGAGCAGCATAGCTTATGCTAGTTTCTGAATGAATGAGGACGTTTCTCTAAAGGAGAGTGTTTTGATGATGGCGGTGGAGAGGCCTGTCGCACACGTCAGTCCAAAAATTCCCACAGGTGTTAAATTGTGTTGAGATCTCATGACTGCAAAGGCCATAGAATCTGATTTGCATCATTCTTCTACTCATCATACCATCCAGTGCCCCTTGTGTCACATGAACGGGGGGCATTGTTATTCTGGAAGAGCCCACTCCCATCAGGATAGAAATGTTTCATCGTAGGATCACGGTGACCCGTCAGAATTAATTTGGATTGATTTGCAGTGACCCTTCCTGTCTAAGGGGACGAGTGGCCCCGCAGCATGCCAGCAAACTGTCCCCACAGCATGATAAAACCAGCCTCACTGTGGTGGATGACGGCTGGTTCATGGTGCATGCCACACATGCACTCGTCCACTCATTAAAATGACAAAGCCTGACTCATCTGACGATATGACTTTTTTTTCCATCTCGATAGACCAGTGTACCAACCAGATCAAATTACACTGGCTCTGTCACTTACATTATTTCCTCTTGATCCAGAATGGAGGTCAGCTGGGCCTGCTCAGCACAGTTATGGCATGTTAACTGCTTAATTGGATTATATAGTGGGCCTCTCTAAAGCTCAGATCATTCGTGTTGCGAGGTTGATATGAAACTTAAAATAACACATTTACTGTAATAGGAAGAGCTCCTCACCGTCAGGTTAAAACAAACAACCACGTCCATGGAACGAACTAGACTTTCTCCATCACTCCTGCATTACTTCTTGTGTCTGACTAAATTATGCATTTTTTTTTAATCAAATTATTTCTGTATTTTTTTTGCTGCTCCTCTGTCTTTTATCATTACAAGAATAAGTTGAAACTGAGGCTGCACTGTGCATGGCCAGTATGCTGTATTGTAGCCAAATGATCGTGGTAATCCAGCCAAAAAGCCTTTTTAAGGTATCAAATTCAAAAGCAATCGCTATCAGATATGTGCTAATAAACACACTGATTTTTAGTTTTTCACCTAATGTGATTACAGTTTGTCAGGGAATTTGTCATATATTCATTTTGACTTTTGTGAAAGCAGATTTTGCAAAATGAGCTGCCTGATGCTAAATAAAAAGCTTGCAGACAGCCGTTGAAGTAGCTGGGTGGCTATCAGATGAGATTTTATGCTCACATAGAATCTGATGGTAATCCCCTGTTTCATTCATGATAAAATGAAAGAGAGCAGATGAAGGAAATGTTAGTAGTATTAGCAACAGCATCACAGACAGTCATCAAGTGTGCAGAATTTAGGTGCAGATGGAGTTTTTTTATATGACTGAAAGTAAAACCTGGTTCCATGGTAGACTCCCAGATGAGGATTAGCCTCTAGGATGATATTTTTTAGAGTTAAGGTACAGATTTGCAAGAACGCCACCCAGTCAGTGTCCTTATTAGCAGGTAGGAGCATCACTGTAAAGCTGCACCTGCAGTAAGAGGACGCACTTTGCTTCTTCAAGACTTTCAAACACTAAAAGTAAAAAAAACACCAAATCTTATCTATATTTGTGAGTCCAGCCTTCACTGTATGTAGAGGTCACTTGGTGCCTTTTAGGAGACAGATTTGTACTTCTCTTTTAAGAGCTAACTTTAGCACTTGTTCGACCTGGATCCAGTTTTATCCACCCTTTCCATCATTCTAATCGATTCTAGCTAAAATCTCATGACTTGCTTCAGTGAAGACATGTTGCTTGGCTGAGTGCAGCTCTCCATTACATTCCTAAAGGGGGCAGAGGACACTAAAACCCAAATCCTCAAAAATATATTGATTGCACGGCCTGCAATTAGACACATTGGTAAAAAATATGAGTGAACATGACCTGGTCATGCTTTTTAACAGCTTCGATGCCATTTGCACCTTTGCTCTGCAGCTTTTATACTCTTTGTTTGCTGGTTGTGGCTGCAGCACGTCTCACACAGATACAGCAATTCAATACCCAATACGCTGAAAAAATGGTTTGTTTCTCGGAGTCAAGAGGTTTGTTATGTCAAAGAATCTTTGTAGTTGGGCTTATAAGATGGGTTTTTGCTGATGAAACATGGCGTTCAGGAAAGAATTGCAGGAGATGTGCTTTCAGAGAAAATTACCGATCAGCGAACAGAAATTGACGGTGAGAAAGAATTCAATTTATGCAGACAGAGCAAATCAGCAGGATCGTAATGAGGGAAGATGGGACATTCCTCTGTGTCAGCGCCATCATTTACTTTGATAAGACAGATGTATTTTCATATAAAAATCTTATCTATTGCAGCCTTAAAGCTGCCAGGGTTAAGGAGTTATTTCCCCTGTGTGGCTCACTGGCTTTAAATGGCTTTTACACTGTCAAGGTTAAAGGTTTTATTCCCATTGGAGCCGTCATTGCTCATAATATATGTTAACATATCAGCCACTGAAAGGTGCTTGATGAAGTCTCTATAGTTTGTATTTTGTCGTTGGACTTTTCAGTTTCTGTGGACTTTTCTCACCTCAACAGATCTGTGACCATGTAAACACAGAAATCATATTTTATTATCAGGCTTCTCAAACAACAGGTGTTTGGGGGTTTTTTAGCAGTCATTAAGTGAATTTCCATTCACTTGTTTTTATGCACATGAAATTACTGGAAATCCTGAAAAGAAAAAACCCTTAAAATGTCACCTACTGTTTATCTCAATGAACCGATTATAATAATCAAATAACAGCAGATGATTGAAATTCTGATTTACCTTTAAAATATTATGGACATACTACCCTCACCTATGGTCATGAACTTTGAGTCATTACCGAAAGAACGAGATCTCGGATACAAGCGGCTGAAATGAGTTTCCTCCGCAGGGTGGCGGGGCGCTCCCTTAGAGACAGGGTGAGGAGCTCTGTCACTCGGGAGGAGCTCAGAGTAGAGCCGCTGCTCCTCCACATCGAGAGGAGCCAGCTGAGGTGGCTCGGGCATCTTCAACGGACGCCTTCCTGGGAGGGTGTTCCGGGCATGCCCCACCGGGAAGAGACCCCGGGGAAGACCCAGGACACGCTGGAGGGACTATGTCGCTCGGCTGGCCTGGGAACGCCTCGGGGTCCCCCCGGAAGAGCTGGAGGAAGTGTCTGGAGAGAGGGAAGTCTGGGCTTCCCTGCTTAGACTGCTGCCCCCGTGACACGGCCCCGGATAAGCAGAAGAGAATGGATGGATGGATGGATATTATGGATATTTTAAAGGTGTGAATTGTTATTTTATTCAGTTTTCAGGTTGAAATTGGGTGGAGCTACGTTGGGATCTATGTGAGGTCACTGAATTAATTTTCTGCACTCCAAAACCTGATGAGTCCACTGGCTGTACTGTCTTTGCATGGGTGCATTAGTTGCAAACATCCTAACACACAGTGCTTTAACATGATTAGACTTTGGCCCTTCTTCATGTTTACCTGTTTCAAGCTCAACAGGCGTGCAGCTCAGGAGGTGTTTCCACAGTGTCTCCACTACCTGCTGCTGTTCATCAGCTGAAAGTGACTGAACATTGTACCTGTGCCTTGTGCGGTTTACCCACTGCATAACAAGTGGCACACCAGGTACACAGAGCTGTCCCACTCTAACAGGTGTGTCAAAACAGGAGCGTGAATGAGATGCTTTCGTCTGTTCAGCCCACTCTGTCTTGGGAATCAGGTAAATTAAGTGAAAACAGCTGTGGTGGTGAACAAAGGGTGTGAAGGACCTTCAATCATGACAGTGCTGGGAAACGCTGGCAAACAAAGGATGTTTGAATTTAGGTGGGAGATGTGGGGGAATCATTTCGGCAGATACAACAAAGCTTTTGATATTTCATGTGTAAAATATAATTTTTCACGACACAGACGCCATCAGACATTAAATTTTGTAAGCAGATATTATGAACCCCACCAAAAAAAAATACCAACTTAATGATGATTATAATGATTATCATGCACGATATGACTACTATATATCACAAATTTGAAAGTATACAAACACTCATGAGTAGTGATTCAGGCGTTCTTGATCTCTCTATCTTAATCTTGAGTTTAGAGTGGCTAACTTTGACTCTGACTTCCAACATATCAACAAACCACTCATTATTTAGGAATTCTTTCAACATTACACTTCCAAATTCATTAGAAAATGCACACGCAAAGCAAAAGGTTCGTCTTTAAAGAGTTGGAGGTGGTAGAAATGCAATCAAAGAAAACTTTTCTCCAAGGGGTGACAATCGGAGTGAGTTTGTGACCAGCTGGCTGGTAGACATGTGTAAAATTATCCTAAAAGTTATGTTTCCCACAGAAGACACTGGTACAGACGGCTATGATGAATAGAACACAGAAGTCAACAAAGATGTGAGCCAAAACCTGCTGATTTAAGCATCAGTGTCGTTGTAGCACTTTACCTTATTGTTTCTCATCTCATCTGGTCATGTAAGTACAGGACATCCTCTCTTCATGTCTGATTACAGTGGAGAGGATGATAAAAAAGAAAGAGAAGAAGAGAGGGATGGAGATTGTTTTAAAATCCTCCCCAGATCCAGCACGTACTGCAGGCATGAATTAATCAAACCAAGTAAAGTCGAGATAGAGACCCGAAAGGGAGGAGAAGATAGGATGAGTCAATTAATGTCTCATAATGATGTGGAGGATAACATTGTTTCTCCAAACCAGAGCGCCACCCGGGAGAAATTACAATATATTGATAAAAAAGGACCATAAGATGAATTTTAAGATGAAGAGGGACCGGAGAGGTGGAGGGGATTAAAATAAAATTATCCTGTTTTTACTCTTTATTTAATGGTGCTAATGAAAGTAAAATGAGAGAAGTAGACGAAGAAAAATGGGGAAGAGGAGTACAAAGAGAAAACGTAAAATTGTTGAGTCCGTTGGTGATGTTGAGTAATTCTCTCGTACAGATAAGAGCGATTTTCCACGGTGGGATCATTGTGGAGGTAATGTCACAAAACAAGATGAAAAACAAGGATGCCAGCCACGACCAGGCCTGTTGATGAGGGATCAGTGAGCTGAGACTGAACGTGAGTGAAGCAGACAAGCATCAATGCTGTTTGAAATCATGTCAGTTCTCTATTATTTTTGCTCTTTGCTCATCCGAAGTGGGAAATGTGTTTGTGACAAGAGCTTTAAATTAATCGCTTCCCTTCTTCCTCCCTTCTTCATTTCAAGAGAGCTAAAATTTAATGCAATAAATTATTGTAGTCAAGAAAAAAATGGGCAATTGTTTGAGTCACTTTGAATGAAGGCAGCAAGTTTTGCAGTTTCAGCTGAATAAAGGATTATTTAAGTTAAGAAAAAAACCTGAATGATAGAAATACTTTTGTATCTGTATCTTTTGGAGTTTGACTTTCACTCCATAACAGCAATGTAAGAAGCAGCTGAAAGCTGCAGAAAAAGCCAGTAAGGGGACTTTGAATGAAGATTGCTTTGTCACACTATTGTTGAGAAGGTGAAGAATGAACTTGCTTGCTTGATGCTCAGTATTTGTGACATGTGAGTTTCTGGATGCACTTTTTTGTGATATTTGTCCATTTTGGCAGTTAATTTTTAACAACAATCTGTTTTTAGACAGTATGCAAAGCAAACAATTCAAGTGCAGATGATGAAAGTATGTGAGTAAAGTACTTGACATTTTGTTATTTGGTTTGTATCTCAGCTCAGTTGCTTGTTTGTTGTTAAGAAAATCAATTTGTAATCGTGATGATGTATTTAAAGTCATCACTTACGTTTGTGAATCTGACACGTTATTTCTCCAGTGATTCGCATGCTGTGCAGAACAACATCACAAACAAAGAGCGAGTTTAGATTAGGGTTATGAAATGTAACTTGCAGCAATATAAACACCTATCAAGACTGCTTTGGAAGCATGAAAAAAAAAAGGCTGAAAGAATAAATTTTGCAGCTCTGGTTGAGTGCAGACATTTCTGCCGGTTATAGACAGAGCACAAGCTGAATTTAAAGAGCGAGGATGGAGAGAAGGTAAACTGAGCTTGTCAAGATCACAACCTGATATTTAATTTAAGAGAGAGAAGATGGGAGAGTTAATTAATGTCCATAGATCATGCTGTGGGATGACACTGAGTTTGTTTCCCATTAGTTCAGATAATAATGGATGGAAGGATAAATTAAGACTCTCTGGTTTTTCAGTTGTTTGAGGGCTAAATCACGACTTGATTTTTAATTGGACTTCAGGGAAGGGAAGAGAGGAAAGGGTGGGCAAGAGCAGGACATGAAGGAGGGATGGAATGATGGATTAGTAGAAGTGATGATCATGGTTAAAATAAGACTCTGGTGCTGTTGATTTTGGCTGCAGCCTGAATTTTAAACCGCAGCGAAAACAGTAAGAAAGGCAACTTGGAGGTTTAAGTGAGCTGCATTTATGGAGCTGGTCGAGGTGGAAAGTGTGGAACCTGTGAAAACCTTGATCATATCAACACATTTCTGTCTGTGATTGACTGCGAAAACCTTTATTTTGCAGTGCAGAAACTATTCGCACCTTGAAAGACAATAAGGCAAGTGTGCTCGTTTACTTTATGGGCTCAATTGTAGTCTAAAACATATACAGAGCAATGCATCCTGTAGTTACATTTTGCATGAAATGTAAGTTTCCCTTTGAAGTGTAAAGGACAACAAGTCCCTATATTTATAGAGGTAGGAAGGAACAGAGAGGCGGTGGTGGAGGACGGAGGGAGAGAGAGGAGCATTATCAGCCGAGCATTCGTCTTTGTAGATAAACAGAACTTTAAATGTCATCAGGGGAAAACTCGACAGCTTAATTTCCCCTAAATGTTTCTTGGTAATGTTCTGAGTCCCAGATATCTGTAACAGTACGGAGTCAAAACAAGTTGTAGTACATCGTCTCCGTGTGAGGTTCGAGTTACATCCTTAAAGAGTCTCTTGACATTTATGTAACCTAATAACTGCATTTCCAAGTACATGATTTATTTCTTTGAAGAGATAATTCATGGTGTTTCTGCTCCACCAGAGAGCGGCGAGGAAGATAAGACAGAGGAGGAACGATGCGCTGAAAATGTTGTGAAGCTTTTATATCACTGCTTCACTATACACAGAGTCCAGTGAGCCACCAGAACGCCTCCCACTCCTTTTATCAGGAAAAGAGGGCGTGAAAGTGGTTTGAGCAACCATCCTGTTGGCTGCAGAGTATCAGGTTTGATCGGTTTGATTGAAGAAGAGGGAGATTTTGAGCTAAAAACTTTCTTGGTGAGTGTTTGTTCAAATGTTGTTTTGGCAGTGAACGCATCGTAAGTTGAATGGATGCACACCAAATAGCCCGGAGCCTGAAATAATGTCTGTCTGCCAGGTGGACTCGCAGTTTGTTGAGTTATTTATAGGAAAAAATATGAAAAAAAACATATGTTCACATCAAACAGCCAAAATTTATTTTATCCCTGAAAACATTTTCTTGGTGGATATTCAGATTCAGGTGTTTAATCAACCTTTCAGTGAGAGGAGATAATAAACTGTGACAACAAGTGGAAGCAGCGTCAACATCGTGTTTGGCTGAAAACACAAGCTTTAAGTTAAATCTGTCTTGATTCATTTTGATTCATCCAAAATCCTGATTAAGTGCATGTGCAACAAACACTGAATTTAGAATAGGCAGAAAGGCATTCTGTGCTTACTATGCTAATATCAACAAGGATGAATTAGGGTGAAAGCAGGAGTACTGCAGCAGCAAGAGATATGCAAAGAGTAGCTGTTCAGATAGGTCTTGTAAACTAGTATTTTTTTCTAATTTACATCATGCAGTGCGGAGCAGCAATATGTCAAAACTCTGTTGAGAAATCGAGCCATTTATACACGGCACAATCGTCTAAATTAGTTATTTTCATCAAAGAAAAATTAATTTGCACCGAGATCTGAAAGTGCAACAAGAACCAACAAGAATCATGGGATACATGCTCTGCCCTGGCTTGCACTGTTAGCACTAACCTCAGTGCTGGCCCTGACCCTGGTGATGGTCATGAATCCCTTAAAAAAAACTCAAAAATACAAAAATACAGTAAACTTTCCCGCTTTAAGTTGGAGCGAAGAAATCCAACTGGTGGTGTGATTGAATTCTTAAGTCCATTCCAGATATGGAAGCAGAGCAAAATCGCAGGAAGATCTCTTCTTTAACTTTAACCTTGTCCAGGCCTCAGACCTCCGTCCCTCCATCACTCCCTCCGCCCTCGAGTCAGAACTTCCTCCCTCTGCACTTTACCCATGACCTCTAGGGTGATGACATCACTGCAGGCATATCCTCAGACCAAGCAGAAGGAACACGAGCCGAGCGAGGTCAGCCAAAGAAAGAAAGCACATTGTGTGTGTGTGTGTGTGTGTGTGTGTGTGTGTACCCACTGCTTTGTATCCATGGGAAACCGAGCTAGATTCAAAGTGTGACAGTTTTTTCATGTATGTCCTCCTCAGCACAGTGTTACAGTACAGTTACAGGGCCATCACTGTTAAAGCCATTAGCTTTTCACATGCTGTTGCCTCAGGTGGAGCTGCGTATTGTTTTGATGCTTTAAAGATACAAGGAACAGCACCTGAAAGCTAAATTCACACTCTCATGTGTTTCTATGTTTGGTCTTTTAATATGCAGGAGAGACTGGGAGCAGAGATGCTCCTGTCAACAGCCAAGTAAGCTTTTATACTAGTTGATTTTAATCTCTCTCAACAAGAAATTAAACCTGCTGATCTGGACGGCCTCATCTGTTTTTAAACCTGTGATAAGTCTTAATCAGGAGGTGGTGAGGGGGGATGAGGGTGGGCGCCATCCCCTTTGTTGGCAAAATTACCAAAATGCATCCCCCTTGTTAACCTGCCACCCTCTCCTATCCATCCCCAGAGAGTGCATGGCCAAAGTGGTTGTTTAGTTGAATATGATAGTCTAGATAGTCTAGTCTACCTGACTCATTGATCCTTTACCTGATTGAGGTATCAGCAGTCTAACTGTGTTGATAATTGCACGGTGCTGTCCGTGGTGCTGAAGCAAGAGACAGATTGGTAATTGCACCTTTTCCTCTCAGTCCCTTCTGTCAGTTTCCTCTTGGATCTGTAATATTCTCTAAACTATATACTAATAATACTCAACTCTGTACTGTATTGTAGCCTCTATACTCTATAGAGTAGCTTCACCTTCATTATTGAAGTGCAAGTAGCAACGTCCCGTTCTGTAGACCAAGAGGATCATAGAGCCACACTGCTGCCTCTAGTATTCTTGTAATATTCCTGTAATAATCTGTGATTATGGGTTTGGGTTTGGTAAACTGTATGTGTGATGGTGGTGTAGGGGCACTGGGGGCTTCCATAAGGCCTTTGCTTTCTGATGAACAACTGCAGAAGAAGGAAGAAGAAGGACCTGACTGGTGCCTGTTTGTTTCCATTAAACACTACATTGTATATTGTCTTTTTGACAAACTCCATTAACATGCATATTAATACAAGAGTTCAGGAGATCCTGCTGCGATGGGACATTTTATTCACATTCTCTAGTTACTTTTGTGATTGCTGATTCAAAACAGCATTCAACAGGAGAGTAAACTTCCCTGAATCCTTAATGTCAAGTTCAACTTTGGTGAACTATGATGTGCAAGTTTGCACCACTGACCAATAGCAAACCTTCCTGACAGTGCTGACCTTTGAGGAACGAAGAGCTGGAGAGTCCAAAACAAAGAAAGCTGCACAACAGAGGCTTGGTTAGCAGACAGCTATTAGACAGGAGCTGACGATAGAAGAACGGCTCTCGGATAAACGATGTGAACTCATTGCCCGGTTTGCTCCCTTGCATTGCTCACTGGCAATTAGCAAGCAAGCTAGAGTTATTGTAGTGAGAGCATGTTCACCAAAGAGAGAGGAGGGTTGCAAACACACACACACACACACACACACACACACACACATTGCTGCTCCACAGTCTCACACTCCTTATCTGCCCTTGGTTAAATGCAAAACAAAACACAACAGGGATCAAAAATCACACAAAAACTCCTTTCACACAGTTAGTCACACATTTGTAGAGTATGTGGCTGTTTTCTTGCAATTACGCCTCGACTACAAATTCCTCGTCAAATGAGCCAAGCTGGGAATTGTTTGATGATGTCCGCCAACAGGACACCTTTTAATGTGATGCCAATCTTTGTGTTTCTTCTCTGGAAGCCGAGAACAAAACCGTCGCCACTTTAGGACCCATGCTGTGACCAAAATGTGTAGGATTACAGAGAGTAGCGAGGAATGAGAAGTGGTTTATCCAATGGCAATTTGTTTTGAGAACGCCATTTAAAGCCTGTGTTTCTGAAGAATAGACTCCGATTGTTAAATGGATGAGGCTGACTCTTGATAATGGATGTAATGCCGTGCTTTGTCAGATTTACCAGTATAGCAAACAAAAGAGAGGAAAAAAAGTGGCAACTTCTAACTTTGAAATGCTCATAAAGCCTAAATTTGTGTCCATCCCTCGATTATTTGTGTTCCTTTAGTCCTCAAGGGTCCACAAATCAAAAGAATGAAATGGGTTTGTCGTAAAATTAGTCCAAGTTGTGATCATTAACATGTGAAGTCAGTTGCTCACTTCTCCCACTTTGAAAAGACAGCTGTTTCAATGTGTTACGGTACGAAATTTGTCCTTATAGATTGTTTAATCCAATTGAACACAGAGCATGAAAACGATGATCAGCAATGTGTTCAATGATGGAAAAGTACAGTTTGCTCCGGTTTTGCTTTGTATGAGGGAGTTTGGTTGAGAAAATCAGCTTTTAACTGCATACAGCCACACATTTTAGCAGAGAGACTGAGGGACTTCCACAGCATCGATCCTGGTCTAATAGCCTGGCTAATGGACTTTTTAACAGAAAGACCACAACGTGTGAGGGTAAATGGTGTTTTTTCAGACACTCTCGTCTCCTCCACTGGATCACCTCAGGGCTGCGTCCTTTCACCATTACTGTTTGTTTTGTACACGAACGAGTGCCGTAGCCAACATGTGGGGCGTCACATCTTGAAATTCGCAGATGACTCAGTAATCATGTCCTTACTGAGCAGTGACGACCCTGACCATGGCCCTGTAGTGAAGGAATTCACAGACTGGTGTTCCTCATCTTTTATGTGTATTAATGTGTCAAAGACTAAGGAAATGCTGATAGACTTCCGCAAACATCTGTCAGCCTCTCCTCCTCTTGTCATCGAGGATCAAACCATTGAGCTGGTCCATAATTACAAATACCTTGGTACTAACATTGATGACAAGCTGTCTTTTGATCTCCATGTTGATGCTGTTTGCAGGAAGGCACATCAACGTATGTACTTCCTGAGGAAATTGCGGAGTTTTAATGTTGACTGCACTTTTATGAGAATGTTTTATTCTTGTTTTATTGAGTCTGTTCTGACATTTTCTTTTATTTGCTGGCACGGCTTACTTTCCCTCAAGAACAAAAACAGACTGCAGGGAATAGTGAGAGTGTGCAGCAAAATTGCAGGCATTCACCTCAATGATCTCGCTGACATGTACAAGCTCAGGACCCTGAATAAGGCCCGCTCGATTCTCACTGACGAGTGTCACCCTTTGGTTGGTGAGTTTGTGCTGCTCCCGTCAGGCCGCAGGTTCATCCTGCCAAGATGCAGGACCTCTTTTGTCCCTGCTGCCATAGGTCTTCTGAACAAGTGACTGACTAATGTACTGTCCCATCTATTTTCTCTGTGCAATATGTTGTTTTTTTTTGTTTGGTTTTTTTTTTTTTGTGATTGTTGCCTGTTTTTGTTACTGCTGGCTGTAGAGCAATTTGCCCCACGGGGACAATAAAGACTCCTTGAACCTTGAAAATGTCTGTTTGCTTATTTGTGAGCAATGATTGAGGCTAAAGATACGTCTGGTTTTTGCTTTGACCTCGGTTCAGCCTGAATTTTATTGCTTTGGTTTATATTATTAAACCCAGAGCTGGAAGACTTTATGGAGTCAGGCGTCCAGTTTTTATGATACATCCACGTGTAGATGTGTCAGTTCAGCATAAAAGATGAATCCAAGTTGATTTAACGTGAACAGAGGTTTTAGCTTTAAAGGCTCGTTTAATTCAACATACATACACTGTCTTACATTAACATGAGTGGAATAAGGTGCAGTGGAATTTTAATTGAATCTGTTGACATTTAGACTTTTTCTGAGTGTGTACTTCAAAGTACTGCAGAGCTCTCCGTGGTCTCAGTCTGAGCTTGAAGTAAAACAGTCTGGAACTTATGGAAATTTTTTTTCTCCTACCTTTCTTTTGGTGTGTCACCATCTCCAGATGAATGAAAAAACTGAAAAAAGATGGAAATCTTAGTCACATACAGATGGCAAAACTGGTTAAACTATGTTAATGGTTAATACACATTTTATTCTGTCAATTCCTGCACAGATTTCAGATTTCTGCCTGGTTAATTCCAACCAGGAAAATGACACCATCACATAAAAGATTCACACAGCCAAGATTTACAAGCATCATGCAGCTAGAGCATTATCTGCAAGTGAGAGCCAGCAGGCAGAATTGTCAGCAATCTGGTAAATCATATGATCTCCCCGGATAGACGAGGGAAGGAGGCGACAGCACAGTAAAGGGGGAGGCCGGTTTGCAGAAGTCTGATCTGTTTCAGAGAGGAAGGATAGAAGTTTGATTTTCATTCTTTATGAGCTCACCATGGCAAACGAATCCTGCACAATGCAAAATGTGACTCATTCAGCGCTGTTGCTCCATTATTTTGTTTCAGCTGCGGTCGCCATGCTGCAGTTAAAGATTTTAGGCCTTACGTCAGCTTGACTTGAACATATTGAGGGTGTGCTGATAAAAAGCCAGAAGTCCAGATAATCAGTGCCATCAGCCTACTGTGTGATGACACGCTGTCCCTCCCTGAAGCCTCCAGCAGGCCTGAAGACGAATTTAGATCGACTTCACCTCATCACTCACCGTCTCATATGGGAACTTGTTGAACAAGATTCACACCATTTCAGTTCCCCACGTGAGGTAACGAGGGACACACAGCGGGGTGAAAGAAGCAGAAGCAGATGAAGAGCGAAATGGAAAACATGCGCACAGATGTTTGGAGATGCGCTGTGATGGCTGGTGGACACCTGATTTTAGGGAGGAAATCGACAGGGTAAATAGCGCTGATATTACACCATCACTGAAAGATGAATCTTCAAATACGAGGATATCAACCAGATCACATATTGAGAAATGTTCCAGGTCTTCACTCATGTTGCGGTTTATCCATTCTATCCAATAATCAATTTCCTCCAGTGATACATGCACATTCAATTATGTTGGGGTTTCTCATAGTTCAACTACCTGAAAGTTTAAAGTCTTCTTTTTAGAGTCTTTCTATTTTGCAAAATGCACACTGCAATGTGTGACAGGAACTCCAGGAACACACTCATACAACTCAGATAACCAAATATGCATTTTTTAGCTATCTGCATCAGTTTGTGTCCATTTGTGTCTTTGTTGACTGAGTATTTACTCATGCAGCCACTTATCTGAGACCAGGTAGGTAGTCCAGACATCACTCTCCTCAGCAAAATGTCCCAGCTCCTCCTCACAGGTCCTCCAGGAGTTCTGGAGCTTTGTAAAATGTATCATGTCTCCTGGCTCCTATCAGCTGAACATGCCGTGAAAAAGGAGTATTTTCAAGGCGTTTCCTCAAAGTGTGGATGCCCACACCCTGCCGGCACCTCTCACTCTGGGCAACTACAGAAAAAAAAACCTCCTGGCTCCTGGATTCCCCATTCTGGGCGAGGTGCTGCGTTTCCTTCTTGGCCGATGCATGTGGGGTCTTTGAATCACTCTTAGTCTCCCCTGGGCCCAGTTTGCCTTTGGGAGACCCTTCCAGGACCTGTTGCCCCAGACAACATAGTTCTCAGAGTCACAGGGATACACAAACCCCTCCACCATGACGAGGTGGTGTCTCCTGGAGTTGTGACACCTCTCAAATTTACTTTAAATTGTATATGAATAACCTCAGGTGAAGCCAGGAGGTTCATTCACAGATTCACTGATTGAACCTGATTTTTTAGGCTTTTTGTGCTACTCGCAGAGTCTTGAATACATCTGCCTTGTCTGGCTTCACAGTTGTGTGTCTGAGCTCTTTGACTTCTTTGTTATTGTCTGTCCGAGTGACAGTTTCCACATCTATCCAGTGCACCTACAGTCGACTGACTTTACCTGTCAGCGTATCTGACTGCTGTTTACACCTTGATGTTTTTTCCCCATCACACTTTTTTAGTTCCCAATTAAAATTCACAAGCAGTAATATATTTGTAGAATTGCATCTTTAGCTTGAATATTTCCTATCTTCATGGTATTTGCCAGGTACGTTCTGTCTGATGAGGCATTATCTTTCAAATGCAACTTAGATTCAAAATCACAAACACGAGAGCGGAGCAAGAGCTGCCAAACACCACTTTAAAACCGATTTTCAGGTTGCCATCTGCCCGATCTGTGAGTTACAAATCGCCAGAACGTACGTTCTCTGTAACGTAACACACATCACGTGCAGCGTGTGACAGCATCGATGAAGCCGTGCGTCTCCCTCGCTGACAAACCAAAGTTATCAATCTTGTTTTCCCTTCACGGCGCTCGCGGCTCAGAGAATTAACTCACTCACACAGAGATATGTAAACAGAGAATAAGATGGATTTCAGCCGGGGAGGAGATTTACACACCGGCCAAAATCAATACTGAATACAAAGTGGACTCTCAAACATATTATGGAATCTGGAAAAACAGCCTTCTTATGTGCCCAAATTTGCAAGATTATGGTTTCAGAATACCAATTATACCATGAAAATAAATGAAAGGCTTTGGAACGCCTACAGCTGCTTTTTGATGCATCTTTTCATTTTATTTATATTTTTTTGTCTGTAAATATACATCAAGTGTGTGCGTGTGTGTGTGTTAAAGCACCCACTCCAAGCAGACATTATGCACAGTTTTATAAACATAACGTAACATGCAACAGCTGACAGCATCAATGAAAATGTATATCTCTCTCACTCACAAACAAAACTAAATGCGCAGTCAATCTTTCTGTTTCCAGCAGGCACGCGCTCGGGGAATTAAATGACACACACACACTCTTGTCTCAGCCTCGCTAACGTGGTAACTAAACATCTCCTTTCACCGCTCGGGAAAGGGAATATCAATCCGAGCTTGAATACGAGAGTGCGCGGTTTAATTCATCGCGGCCGCTTCAGATGTTTTTTCTCCTTTCAAGTACCAGCGTTGCAGCCGTTGGCTCGCCGTGCGCTCGGCTAACATAATACACGTGTACGGCCTTGTTTTAAGCAGCAATCTTTCAGAGGCAATTGGCCCTATCCGGCGAGCCGCCACATCCTGTGCCACCCGGTAACAGCTTTCCAAGGCTTCTGATAGGCTGAGATGCCAGATGGCTAACAATGATGGATAGTTTATTTACTGAGCTGAAACAAGGTTGTGAAAAGATGTGTGTGTCGGGGGGTAGGGGGGGCGATTTCTCCAGGCGAGGCGGTGATGCTGTCCTTAGTTTTTCTTTTGTTTGTGTCCTTGCTTGTTTGATTTCTTTATGGTTTGTGCATCTGTTTCTTGTTAACTTGTTTTACTCAGTAGTTCGGTCAGTGTTTTCTGTGGCTGCTTTATTGAGATCTCTTCAGTTAGTTTGTGGCCTTCGCACGCGTTTTCTCTCTTCCTGTCTTTCCTTTTCACCATCCTGGTTCATATTTCTGGCACAGTGGCTTGTCTGCAATACTGTAAAATGATTTTTGACTGTGACTTTATATTTGACCTGGTGTCTGTGTGGGTGCTTGTCAGGTTTTTTCTGGATGAGAAGGTCGACACACAGGTCTTTGGTCTCTCCTTTTCTTTAGGTTTGACCCCCATTAACACAGATAGAATGACCTTTGACCCCTAAAAACTCCACCATAACCTTCCTGTTATTGTTGTCTATCTAATGATGCACAAGAGAGGGGGGACAGGTTAGAGGGATGCAGGGTTCATTCAGGACAGCAAACAGAGAGAGCGATACATTTGCGAGACTGCAACCTGCCTTTTAAAGTGTTTTATGTGGTCATTTTCTTTAACTCTTGTTCATTAAAGTTTTGGAAGTAAAAACTGCATTTTCCATTCAGTTTATCTTGCTTTTGGTGGTATCTTTGTTCCAAATCCTTAATTGAAATCAAGGGACAAAGCACATCAGAGTAAGATGCTTTTTTTTTTTTTTTTTTTTTTTTTGCAGATTAAAAGAAAGAAGCCAAAATAAAGTGGGAGGAGAGATATAATCAACAATGCATGCAGAGCTAAGAAAGAGCAGTTGACTACGAGCATTTATATGCACTTAAGTTAAAAGTTTACTTTGAGCTTTCTGCAGGAATCTGACTTCTTAACTTAAATGAAACCTGATTTCGCCAGCTGGATTTTAATTTAAAGTCCCACTTGAACTGAAATTGAAAATAAGTAACTAATACATCAATTTGTAAGATTCAGACACATTCGTGCCCTGAGGAAAAACTGTGTAATCTCTCACTAAAGAAGCAAGAAGCAACCTGTGTTGTCAGTAATAAATACACTTAAAATAATGGAGTAGCTCCTGTTGAGTTTGCACTTTCAGGGGCACATTCTGGTGCTGTATTCCTGCCATTACTGGAACAGCAGTTAGTGTCGATTGGGTGTAAATCTGCAAAATCACTCTAATTGGTGTGAGAACAGATCTCAGGCTTGAAAAAGCGACGGGGGGAAACCTTCCTCTTCCTTTCTGAATAAGAATTTGTATTAGAGCATTAAGAGCAGGCTCCCTGTTTCTTTTGATAACTTTAAATTTCAGTGCACTGTGTATATTTTGTGCACTGTTACATGTTTTAATGTGAGAGAATTACTTAGTAGAACTTCACTAAATGTATCCAGCTACTTTGTACAACTTCACACTGGCAACAATTTTTTTTTAATTTGTGTCTCATGACCAGTGATTTGTTTATTTTAAACTAGGGGAAGGCCCAAAATCCACCCCAGCCTAATGCTAACGCTAACACTAACTAAAGTCATGTCTCCCCTGAAATGCATGCTTCAGCACCACGGACAGCACCGTGGATTTATGTTGAATGATGATACTTCAGAGTCGAGTTCAGCAACATGTAGTCGAACTACGGCACAAACCTCAGTCAGGTAAAGGATCAATGATTCAGGTAGACTAGATGAACAGATCCTACTGAACAAGCCCTCTGGCCCAGTTAACGAGGGGGATGCATTTTGGTCATTTTGCTAACAAGGGGGATGGCATCCCCCCTCATGCCCCCTGAAGTCACCTCCTGGTTAACATTTATCACAGGCTTAAAAACAGGAAGATGGACTGAGGTCGTTCACATCAGCAGGTTTAATTTCTTGTTTAGAGAGAGGTTAAAATCAACACGTATAAAAGCTAACTCGGCTCCATCTCTGCTCCCAGTCTCTCCTGCATATTGGAAGACCAAACATAGAAACAGATGAGAGTGTGAATTTAGCTTTCATGTGCTGTTCCTTGTATCTTTAAAGCATCAAAACAATATGCAACTCCACCTCAGGCAACAGCATGTGAAAAGCTAATGGCTTTAACAGTGATGGCCTCTGTGTTGTTTTTGCATGCCAGAGACAGCAGCAGCATGAGAAGTGGTGATCCGAACTAATTGCAGAGATTTTCTTTTCTTTGTGGATTGAAGGTGCGCCTTCCTGAGATCTTACAACAAGTACGCCAGACATTTACACCTGCATTAGCATCTTTTATTCCTTTATTCGGATAAGATATCCAGACGTGGATCGCATGCTGATAAATGGTGTCCAGCCTGCTCTGTTTGGCTGTGATGTGGATGAAAGAGCAACAGACACATACACACAAACAGCGAACAACAGCAGAAGGAAACAGGAAGCAGGTGATGAGAGACGGCGAGCTTGTCCTGCTGCTGCCAAAGGAGGGGGGAAAAACATGGTGAGCACTGATTACTCTCTTTTCTCTCTCACACACACACACGCACACACACACACACACATTCAAACAAAAACACTAAGGAACTGTGATGGTGACAAGACACCACTACAAATCTGCTTACAGTCTGCTGAGAGCAATACGAAAGCTCTTCTATGTCAGCCTCTCTCTCTCTCTCTCTCTCTCTAACACACACACACACTTGCTCCATCGCCCGCTCACAGACACCAGTCTGAGGGATTTAATTGGGTCCTTTCAGTTTACCACTGAGCTGACGGCTCAAAGCAATTACTGACACAGACAGTCCCCGGCACACTACTGAGGAGCGCTTGATTTTCAGACAGCCACACCTGAGGGGCACTTGTCATCTATAACCTCAACAGCAGAGGGGTGCTTGTTTTGCTGACAAGCACGACTGTTGATCACTTGTTTTACAAAACACTCTGTGAGGGGTGCTTGTTTTCTTACGTAACAGGTACACCTGAAAACCATTTGTTCTCTGTTGCTGTACAACCACTGCGGAACAGCTGTACCAGTGTTTCAGTTAGAGAGGCCATTGAATGACTTAATCAATTACTGCATGCAAAAATGTGCTCATGTGAAAGTAATATCATTAAGTATTCATTAAGCAGAAGGACGGCGTTCAAAAAGTTACTGTATTTGAAATATTTCTGTCTCATGCAAGCAGAATTTTTTAATTTAAAATAAATCAAAGGCTGCTTTTTAGTGGCTGATCATGAAAAAAAATCTATAAAATGATAATAATCACAATAAATACAGATCTTTAACTAAATTTAGAGTAAAAAGTTGCAAAATAAAGTAAAGTACAAGGACCTCAGAATTGTAGAATGTCCTGAATTTCTATCACTGCTAGTTGACCAAAACATTTGGCACCTCCTATAGTTTCCATTTTGAAGACATAATCATAGTTTACTCTCGTGAAAAAATAGAGGCTGGTCATATTTCTTTGTGTGGAGAAAACTCCTAAAAGTGTGAGTGATGGTGGCTCCCAGGAGTCAGTGTTATTGTGTCTGAATTCCTGCAGAGGAGGGAGCGCAATAACAAACAAAAGAAAAGGGAAAGAAAGAAATTACACAATTAAAGTGAAATATCACTGTGATCTTTGACCAGGTAGAGCTGGGGGAGCGCTTTATGTATAGAGTCAGTAGAAAAAAAGACCCTCTTGTTGTGCAGCGAGAGCCCACAGAAGTGCACTTGTTTTCTTACAGCACAGCCTTTGAGAGGCTCTTAATTTTTAGACAGGGACAGCTGAGGGGGGATTTTTGTGCGCAATCACTGGTGAGGGATGTTTGATTTATGTACACGCAGGGCTAAGGGGCACTTGCTTTTTCTTTATTTATTTTCTATCTGCAGCACGTAGGCTGGCCCCTTTGATAAACAGATACCTGCATCTGAGCAAGGCTTGATTTTTCAACAGCCACCCCTGAGAGGCACTTGTCGCCTGTAACCTGCGTGCAGTGGGGTGCTTGTTTTGTTGACAGGCACCACTCAGGAGCACTTGTTCTGTGGACGAGCGCAGGTGAGAGGCTCTTGTTTTGGGGATAGGTACTGCTGAGGTGCGCTTGTATGCGGTCATCAACGACAAGAGCTTGATTTTGGGAGCAGGTGGCTCTGGAAAGCACTTTTTCGCAAACAGAGGTCAGTTTTCTTTGAAGAATGGCTGCAGAATTTAACAGAAACAGTTACACAAAGCCTTATTTTGACCTTACATTGAAGTGATGAGGCACAAATACAGCAGGATGATGGCCATAATCCAAAAGCAGAAAATATTTCATCTCAGCCATGTATGTGAAAAATATAGCCCCAGGTGCACCAGGAACGGCGCACCTGCCTCAAATCTGCATGCCTCAGGGGTTGCAAAAACATCTCCGTGTCCTCTGCACAAAAACAAATGGCCTGCACAGGTGCTGGCTCTGCGGGCAGACAGAATGGACATCTACCGTATCTGAAACATTACGAGTTATCAATAACCACATAGTGGTAATCAACCGATATGCATATGTGTTAAGCAGCAGCTGATCGCCGATTATGTGGATGACACTGTTCATCCGTTGTAATCGTTTTTAGCTACTGAAAACTTTGAACCACATTGTCTGCAAAGTAATTAAAGAGGTTTTAGCTTCCACTTCTACACATCACAGGACTCAAGGAGCCATCTGGCATCGTAGACACGTTTCTATTTACTGCAAAGTGCTTTGAAGAGCTCCTCACAAATCAAAGCAAAATAAACTGCGATACTGTACTCAAAGCTCAGGCGTGTTCTGCATCACTCTGAGTTACAAAATGTCAAAAAATACAAACGATTCAAATGATTCATGAAGTACAAAAACAAATATTCTCCATTGCACCTGAGAAGGGCACACTTCTTAAAAGAGAAAAACATGTTCAGCTAACTGACTCTGTCGAAATAAAGTTTTCTACTACTTTCTGAACAGTTTAGTAGATACAATCAAAAGATTACATGATGTGGTACAGTTAACACTCAGGTGCCAAATACTGAATTGCATACTGTGGAAAATCATAACAGAATAGAAATATAATGAGTGAGAAACAAGCCTAACTAAAAATCAGTATAACGCTGCAGGACCTGTACCTGACCTGGAATCCCCTGAAGAGGGCTTTGCATGCTTTCCTGAACTGTTTCTCTCCTGCATGGCATTTGACTGCTCTGTTGCCGTGTTGAGGCTGAAATTATTGATGTGAATGGATTGGAATGGAATCTGGCCGCTGCCCTCTCTTGGTAATACTAATGGCCTCCAGACAAGACTGAAAGCACTGACAAATGAGCTGCTGTATTTTCAGTGAACTTTGACACGGCAATTTCAGTCCCTGTCGGATCGAAAGCTTGTCTTTTGTTCAGCTAGCATACCTCACCCCTCTTCTATTTGAGCTGGGCTCACTTTTTCTATCCTCCTGCTCAATTAATGAAATTACGATCGCATGAGGGCTAAACCACATAAATAACATCTGTCGGTACAGGTGATGGCAGAGTTAAGACTTTGAAAAGCGGCTATAATTGATACATGTCTAAAAACAATCTGACAATGTGAAAGGGGTATCTCGTAGCAATGAATCTGCTCTCGGCTTTGCAGGGCTTTATAGCAGGCTTAGCAACTTTACCATTTCAGTTCACTCTCTCCTCTCTCATCACGCCGTTTTCTGACGCAGCTGGAGGCTTTATTCAGATGAAAAGCTTTGAAAAGCCACTGTCGACTACCTGCTGAGCGCCAAACTGCAGACAGACAGTTAGAGACGATCTGGTGAACATATCGTTTAGCATTTAGCAGCTAAAGTGCCAGATATTTTTCCAGGAGTCGGTAGAGACCAAAAACAGATTTAAAAGAGAGTAAATATTGGACTTACATTCCAAAAGAAGCAACTCAGATAGCATTTTAGCAACATACAGGTCAGTTAAAGGGAAACATTTTTTTTTACACATAACATTTATTATTATCATTATTATTATCTGCTTCATCAGGACTGTGTAGGTGTGGTTTGATCAGATTGATTGGCCTGATTAGTGGAAATAACCACTTTTTTTCTTCATTTTGTTCAGACAAAAACAGACAGAAATCTCTTAACTTTAATCAACAACATTGTTTGGCATAAAATGTGTTCATGTGTTCAGGATCTCAGTGCTTATTGTTTGTATCTGATTGAATAATAGATGTCAGGGCCTGAAAATGGATGTGATCCAACCCTTTTGTGAGGCTGCGTTTACCCCGGCTGTGCATCCAGATCTGCTGCCAAGACCCCGGTGAACTTTAAGTGAGGCAGCTATGCACCATTTAGGGATAAGACAGGCCTCTTTCCAAATGGATCATAGCTGTGTACTCTTTAGAAACACTCTATTTGCAGTTTTCTTAGCCGTGATCAAAGTCGGCTCCTGCTGGGTGAAGCCACATCGAACAAGGCTGAGAAACCTTCTCTCTTCACCCACTAATTGGAACTAGAGTTAAGATGTTAAATCCTGCTGAGATGTTTAGGTGGTCGCAGTTTTTCTGCTGTGTGCTGGTTTCTCTTTGCAGCTCTGAATGCGGAACACTTCTTTCTCTACTGAAAAGGGCTCATAGGAAGAGTTTGTCACAATCAAACCTACTTATAACCAGACACAATTCAAGTCATGTAGGTTTCCATGGCGATATTGACAGACAGCCAGATAAGCCAACGTAGTGCATGCTCACAGGAGAGAAGCTGCTCGAGCAGCCTCTAAAATGACAATTCATTGCTACTGCAATATGACTGAGATAAAGGTGTGTGTGTGTGTGTGTGTGTGTGTGTGTGTGTGTGTGTGAGAGAGAGAGAGAGAGAGAGAGAGCTGGGCTATGAGATAATTTGAAGACACAGATCATCTCACAGTCCTGACACATCATTAGACATGAGCAATCAGAAAACTCACAAGTGAGACAAAATTGGTGACAGAGGGAGATCAGTTTGCACAGATATCTGTGTGTGTGTGTGTGTGTGTGTGTGTGTGTGTGTATTTGAAAAGTGTGTTTGTAAAAGCCAAGGTAGTGACGTGCAGGCAGAGCTTAACAGAGCTGTTAATGGACATGAAAATGGTATCTTATTGGAAATGTAAGGAATAATGATTTTCAATAATTGTTTTAAAAAAAAAAAAAAAGCCAGCAACTGTCAGCCGTCCAGCAGGTTAAGATTTCTTCTACGAGATTCAAAATGTACAAATATTACAGCAATGTTATTGCTCCTCCAGGTTTTATGTGTTTAAGTGTAGATCATTATGAACACAGCACCAGAGGATACGCTGCACAAGAATAGATAAATAGATACTTTATTTATGTCCGGGACGGATTTGCATGTCACAATACGAATGGACCACAAGAAGTCATAACATGAAGTCTGTGCAAATTGCTGTAAGGTCTGCAAAATGGATGTAATTGTCAGTTCAAAGTTCTTCGTTAAAAAGATGCATGGCACTCTACCAGTTACAAAACTGATTGTATGTCCAGTTAGCAAGTCCAGTAAGCCCTCAGCAGCCACTTATGTCCATGCTTTGACAGAGAGGGGATGATTTCAACAGTGACAGTGAGTTCAGGGGAGGCTGCAACGTTTGGTGGTGAACGTTATCAATTACATCTTAAAAATATTGAAGGCAACAAATTCAACATACACTAACATTGTTTTCTGCTCATAAGCTACTTTTTCCCCCTTTACACTGTATTTAGCCAAACTGAATAAAACACTTTGATGAAGTTTCTCAGCTGAGACTTAAACAGAGTCAAGGTACAAAATGCTTGTGGTGGGACTGTGAGTCTTTAGCGAACTTTGAAAGTTATTTTTTGCTTCAGAGGAAGTCAAAAAAGCTCTTCATGTACAGTAGCACAGACACAGAAGAGTCTCTCTGGATGAGACTTCATGCAAAGGCCAAAGAGGGCATGACTGTGGTAGGAGGCAAAAGATCACACACTCCACACAGGAACTGAATCACATGATCTCATATTGGACAAAAACAAGGAAAAAAAAAAATCAATGTGAAATAGCTAATTTGCATTTTTGGTTCTTTAGAACGTTGAGTGTTCTGTGCTTTGATGTGTCACGGTAACACATCATCACATTCTAAAGCAGAAGCTTGCCTGTACCTGCAGACAGTGTATCAGCACACACTCGTCAGGTATCTGCAGGTGTTTCCGTGTTCGGAAAATCTCCTCTAAGGCTTTGACAACGTTCATTTACACAAGAGTTGATGACCGTGACCTCTGGAAACAATTAAGGTAAGTAAAGCTCGTTGTCTTGTTGTTGTTGTTTTTTCAAGTCCTGAAAACTAGTCTAATGTGGTGCTGTGCTGTGACTAACCCATAGAGATATAAATTGCTAGTTAATTCATTTCTAGCAATTAAATGTAAATGTGTCAACACTTATCAATGTAACAGTAACTAAGTGATGAAACAAAAACATTTCCATTTAAAACAAACATTCAACTATTATGTCAGTCAGGATAGAAATAAAATTCCGACACAGCATTATTCTGATCAACATTTTCAGGCAAATATGCAACAGAACTCAAACTCTTTCTTGTGAAAAATGATTTAAAATAATTGCAATTATTCTCAGTTTTTACATGGATCTTCTAAGTTTAAAGTGAATTTATCTTTTTTAGTTCAATGTGCATTCAGTGTAATTTTAGGCAGAACCTCGTAAGTTTATGTCTCAGATGAGCTACAATATAGGATTGCCTGTTAGCATACAGCAGATGACAGCTTATTCAGGGTTTAGTTCACAGTATATCCTTTTCAGGCATGAAATGTGTGACATTGCCAACTTTAGCTGTCTGTGAACATTATAGTTTCTTGTCATTCAAACAGTAATATTTAGTATCAGGTGTGTGATAGAGGCTGAAGTCTTTAAACTGAAGTCTTTACAGTGTTTCCTTTCCTTGCTTCACCTCTGTATTTTAACTAAAACAATTTTTTTTCTCATTTGTAAAGAACACCTGGCCAAGAGATCTCAAGATGGAGGGAGAAAAAGGGAACGCCACTGGTGTTGTCAGTGGGAGAAAGAGGAAGGCCAGCGGTGATGGAGGGATGGCATGCAAACGGATGAGGCGTAGTAGCCCCCTCCAGCCCCACTACACATAGTGAGGAGGATGGAAGGATCCGGCACGGCAAGAGGAAGGCCAGCGTTGATGCCGGAGCACCTGCAAAGAGGAGAAGGTGTGGTAGCATCAACGACACAACAAGAAAGGCCAGTGGTGATGCTGAGGCATCTGAGGAAGGGATGAGCTGTACTCTGAGTCCTCCACCTGTCAGCCCAGCACCTCTGGCTCCTCCGTTGTTATGAAGGATGTCAGTTCTGATGCCAATGGTCATCACATCAACCAGAACTCCTCCATTGAAATGGAGGAGGTAGGTGCTGATGACGGTGGAGGTCACACCAGCCAGAACTCCTGCGGCCCCTCAGCCGAGGAAGAGGGAGTAAACACAAGCAGGGGTAAGCTAATAGTGGGAAACAAAAGGACTTTATGAACTGACTGATTTAGACGACATGTTACTTCATTTTTATCTCAGGATAAAAAAGTTGCTTCTGTGTTTTTAGTACCATTAGCTCGCTTTCTTGGGAAGAGGAGGCTTAGGCTGTGTGTACAATGGCTTCTGCAAATCAGACCATTTACCAGAAAGTTTTTCTTCTCTCTCTCTCTCTCTCTCTCTCACACACACACACACACACACACACACACACACACAGTATACATACATACATATACATTCACTGATGCTCAGGAAGTACCAACCAACTGATTTGTCTTTTTGTCTTGCAGGTGGCCATCGAGCACATTCCCAGTGCGGATGTGTTACATGAAAAAGAGGTAAGTAATCTGATCTGATGTTGAAGAGTAACTGCTGAAATTCAAACTAAAACCTGAATATCAAATATTTCTTTCACTGTGCTGCTTTGGATGTGCAAACACATGCTGCTCACATATTAACTCTGTCATGTGAAAAGGTCATCATCTAAAAAAGTTCTTGCACACCTTAAAATCTTTGTTACAGGTGCATGGAAGTTGATCAGTTGAACAGTTGATCTCAAACCTTCATCAAGCAAAGTTGAGGTGAAGATGAAGGTCTGGGGACCAAAACTTTAACAAAGTAACAGTGCGGGTGATGGACAGTGTGCAGGATTATCTGATCTGAACAGAAAACACCATGTGGTCAAACAATATCCTGCATCATAAAGTTGGTTCTGGATCATTCAGAAAAGATCTGGAACAGGACAGACAGCAGAGAGTCATCAAAGACTTTCTATGATGCTGAATAATCAGCATTTGAGCATTAAACAAGACTTTTCGTGATGTTAAGAGAAATTGTCTGTTCAACATTTCCTCTATAGCTATGAATGTATATATGCTAAAGGGGTTCACTCGCTCAAGAAACCTTTTCCCATGAATAAGAGCTGTGTTGCACACAGTGCCAAGGTGCCACTGCAGCACAAAGCAGACTGACAGAGCTGAGTGTGGGCTGAAACAAACAACTCAATGTTAAAGGATTACCTTCTAATATCATTAATACAGAGAGTAGCCCAGCATCAGAGAGAGGACTCTTCCATCCCAGCTGTGTGCATTTCACCCGAGGTGTAATGCTGGGAATGTCCGATATGATCCGAGCCTTCAAGCCATGAACCCTGGCACGCTGTCGGGGTTCACGACTGTTGGTGGAAACAGTGACAGTTGTGGGAAACATTCTGATGGTCTCACAGCAACAATCATTACCTTGCTGCAGCCTATTCAATTCCCAGTGGAGGTTTTGTATTCTGCACACACAATGGAGTCCTTTTCAGACACAAAAAAAAGAGTAATCTGTGTGCACCATGAGCTCTCCCCTACCCGTCAGATTGCTCTGAATGGGCTAAAGGTCTCTTTGCACCCAAGTGTTGTGTACACCTCAAATGCCCAGGCTTTCTTACCTACCACTGTCCTCTGACTTCCTCCATACAGATTGTGTTATTGGATTCAATAATTTATCAGCCTGGGTCAACATAGCGGTCCCTCTTTCTCTAGCTGGAGCAAAACTGAACAGACATTTACACCCAGGTACACAAACACACACACAAACAGACAAACAGGAAATTTAAGAGTGAAATGAGGGAAGACAGACACAGCAAACAATGAATTAAAAGGGGGAAAGCATTGACACAGAGGACACAGAAGTAGCTGAAACTTTTCAATAGCATGGAGCGATTGAGGAACTTGAAGCTACTATAAACTGGCAGTGGCTGGCTGGTAGCCACAGAATATGACCAAACATGACCAAAACTGGACACAGCAACAAAAATATCCTCCAACAAGATCAGATCCAGCATGTTTATTCTTTGTTTTACTCTTGTGAAACCATTTAAATGCTTGCATGACAGTAGCAGTGCTTCCATCAACATGTGTTCATGTGCATTTTGAGGTATTGCATTAGAAAAAGATGTTTTTAAGTACATTACATGAAGTTTTTTACGCCAGTGGAGGTGGTGTTTGCCTTTTGAATAATAAATAAATTTTAAAAAGACTTAATGCACATCATGGGAGTTGGAAAATATGTTGATGGAGCAAACATTTAAGTCGCATGACTGATCAGCTGTCCAAGAGAAGAAGAAGCGGTTTCCACGCTGTCAGTATCTTCATTTTATTCTGGTAGATAGTCACAGTGATTGGTTTCCTCCTCCTCCTTCTTCTTCTTTGAGGTTTATTGACAGTTAGCAAACAGCTGGTTTCGAGCTCAGAACCTCAACTTCTTCTACTCTGTTTATTACAGCCATGCATTGGATAGTCTGTACCGCCACCTTCTGATGGAACTGCGCTTTTCACGGCCCAGTTTATACACTCCAAACCAACTGATGGAAAGGAGCCGAAATCTTTTCTCTTTTTTTGTTCAACATTTCAAAAGCTTGAATCTAATTTGCTTGATAATTAGATGGAAACGTCAGCAAGTGAAGTGAAGCCATTGGCACAAATACTCCTGAAGTGACCAAACTTAATCAATTACTTAGCAGCAAAGCAAGATAAAGTTAGCAAGCAATCGCTAACCTACACAAACAACAGCAGCATCAACACTAAGTGTATTGACTTAGTTTGGGATGTTGTCTTCAACATTTTAGTCATATGAGAAACAGTATGTTATTTTTCAAGCCAACAGAAAGGGTTTCAGATGGAGTTGCTCAGATTTTGCCTTTTGTCAAGAGCGGCTGATATATATTCCAATCATTCATGTGCAGCCCACACTGTCCAGTCTCTGTCTGTCAATTTTACCAGTCAACTGCCTGTGACTGCAGAACTTGAAGAAGACTTAAGTAAGACAAACACTGCAATCCATCTTTTTCCATCAACACTGCTAACAGTCTTCAGCCAACAGCTGGGAACTCTGTTCTCAAGAGGGAGGTCTATTCATCTCACTCTCATTCACTCTCCTTCTCTGCCCATGATATTTTTCACTCTTTTTCTCCCTTCTGTCTTCTGGGCTCCTCTTTTCATCTTGACCTCTCAGCCAGTTAATCTCAGGTCATTAGACATCCATTTGTCAACGCCCGGACATCGACGAGTTTAGGGTGTGCTGGCCTCGCTCCCTCCACTTCAGATTCGCCACTCTCTCCTCTCCTGTCGCCTCTCTGCTGCTCTGCCGGCAGGCCTCAAGGCTCTTCACTCGCTTCTTCTCATCTTTTCCCCTCTCCCGTTTTCCCCAAAGTGCTGATGGACAGAAAACTACAAGCTGGGCCTGAGGGAAGGCTGTGAGGCAGGAGAGAGCGAGCCAGGGGGGGAGACACAGGGAGGGAGAGAGAGACGCAGATGGGTGGAAAGACTAAAGATAGATGAGGGGACAGAGTGCAAGAAAGAGAAGAGATGGAGACTGCTAGACTGACTGAGAGCCATGTTGTGCAAGTTCACACTTCAAGAGCTATCTCAAAATTCAGCTCACTCGGATTAAAATTAACTTTTTTTTTTTTTAATGAGCTGTAAAGGCTGCAGATCTCTTCCAGTGTCGTCCAGTTTAAGTCTGTCTACTTGCTGTTGGGAAATGAAGGGAAACAAAGCTAATCGGCCCTTTACAAAATGCTGTGAGTTTTACTCGGGTGAAGGAAGTTTGCAGCTGATGGCTTGAGGTCTGACCCTTTGTTCTGGATTTCTTATAATCATCATTTACCTCCAGGTATTTTCCAGGACTGTTCGGATGCTCCAGCTCAATGCGTCTTTTCAAATGCATTGCATTGAGAATGGTGATTTAAATGTTTGCTGTATTGAGATGCATCTGCAGTAAAACACACTCTGACTTTACATCACTGTTGAAGCTCCAGAAGCTAAAACTGTTCTAGCTTGTTGTCAGTGTTAACCAACATTTACACACATCTGAACAACACCAGTCATCGGTTTTGATACAGTAAGAAAACTATATTCTATCAGCTGTTTCTATTGATCTGTATATCAAAAGCATTTTGGACCAAATTTCTTCAGTCACAGTTAATTTTGACAATAAAAAAGCCAATATTCTTCTTTGTGTTTGTTTTGTCAGCAAATTCCATTAAAAGCCTAAAACCAAGAACGTGTTAGTCTGTCTCTCAGTCCCTGCCTGTAGCACTCATCCCCAACCCCATTTATTCACATTAAGTGTGAAATGATATGAAGGTTTTTCTGAAGCACACACGTTTGTGAGGCACCCTGTGTTGGTGTTGTTGTGCCTCAATACGTAATCAATGGATTTAATCTCAACAACAATATGAAATGGAGATCATTTCAATTTGCTTGCAGGGTCTAAATTGTGTCCTGTTTCCTCCTGCTGTAACAGGAAATGGAAGAAATATCGTGCCAATAATGATGCCAATTAAAGTTGGATCTTCTAGTCAAGAGTGTCGTCTCCTACTCTTTGCTTTGTGCTGATGATGCAAAACATGTCACAAATATAAAGTTTTAAGAGTTAAAGTTGAAGTTTAAGAGCACTCGGCATGCAAACGTGCCTCCTAGAATTTATATACAACTAATTTGCAACAGCAAGATGTTTTGAAGGAGACCAGATCATATTTTCCATCAAACCAATGGAGAAATATTATTAATTTATGTTTCTGGAGTAAACTTAACACGTATCAATCAAATGTTGACCGACAACACGTCATTTGTTTGAGTCAATATATATCCAGACTTTCAGTACAATATGACCTCCAAAAAACACATTGCCTGTGAACAGAATCCAGATTGATACAGACCTACCTGTACCTCCATTCGTGGTCCCCAGAGGATGAATCATAAAGCTCATCCCCTGATGTTTCCCCCAGTGCTGCCAGTATGGTGGTCGTTTGTGGTTTTGAGTTAAATATTTTACTCAGCTTGACTCAAAAACTCAACATCATGGATGTGGATTAGCTCAGAATTTAGTGCAGACATTCTTGACTCCTAGATGATGCATCCTCATGACCATGGTCATCCCCTGACTTTTCCTTTTAGTGCCACCATGAGGTTGTTTTGAGTGAAAAACATGCATCTATCTCCATATTCCACTTTGATCAAAGAGTTATATCCTTAAATAATCCGTTCTTGCTCTTTCTGGATCCCAACCCGTCAAGGTGATTTGCTTTAGGGTTGCTGGTGCGACCTGAACCACAGAATGCTGAGTCAGTTTGTACATTAACGAGAAACGCTGAGCCACTGTTTGCACTTCGTTTCACAAGGTAGGAACAATTCTAAACGCAGCACAAAACAAAGATGCTTGTTGGAAAGTTAAAGTTGGCTCTTGACCTTGTTAAGCATCAGTGTCGCCCAGATTAATAATTCTTACTCTCTTACTCTTTCTCTTTACTTGCCATTAATTCTCTCCTTTATTGCATTTCCATGCCCAGCCTACCTCTCCCTCCTTAATCCTTCCCTCCTTCCTTCTCTAAATCAATTCTTGACCCTTTCATCAATCTGTCCTCCCAACATTCACCCCACCCTCCGAATACCTTTTTCCCCTAAATCTTACTTACATGTGTCTCACTGCTCCGCTTGTTCCCCCTCTTTGTCTTTTCTCCCAGGACAGAGCAGTATGTGTGTTTGAGGGAGTTTAATGTCCACCCAAGTAATAAATTCTGGAGCAGCCAGCTAATAAATTATTCAATTAGAGGGCGGTTGAGCGAAAGAGAGAGAAGGGGAGGGAGGGGAGAGTGAGACAGGTGAGGGTGAATGCTTTAAGATGAGGAACTAGAAGAGAGAAAGAATAAAGGGTTAAGAAAGAGAAATAAAGTGCATGATTTCATCTGCTGATGGCAACAGGTGGTGTGACCTCACTGTCAGATACATCAGAGCAGGTCCATGTGAAGTTTAAGTCACTTTTCTGTGAAGCACCAGTGTCTGGATCGATGCTCTTTAGAAAATATAAACAGGTAAGGAAGCCCAGGGGCCGGTGTCACTCTGACATTTAAATCTGGTCTTAATTTTGATGACAGTTTTATGAAAATAAAGATGGACTCATATTAAGCCTAACGAGTCAGCCACCCGATCCTCAGGCTAACTCTGAAATAAGACCTTTGTTTCCATGGTAACAGTCGGTGACACCTGCTGACCGGCAGCACCGAATGACAAAAAAAAAGAGGGGGAAAGAAAAAGAGGAACACATGGCTGATTATTTGTTGTTTGTTTCCATGCTGTTGAGCGAATAATGAGAAGGGAGACTCACAGTTACCTCCAGAAGCACTGAGCTCTGCTACAGGTTCGATGCTGCTGGAAGGTTTGTTGTATTGTTCCAAACTTTGCTGGATTTTTCCTGTAAAATGTCCTTGTTGCTGTTGAAGATATCCAGAATGCAAACATTTTCTGCCGGAGTGAACAGAACGGAGCAGTTTGAATCCAATCTGATAATTTACCCAGAATTCATACTGGATTAGAGCTACTTAAGGCAGTCAAGAACAGCTTTGAACAATACATCAAAAGTTTATCTTTATGGAACTGGCCTCAGGTGTCTTCCTCCCCAGCCACATTCTTCAGCTCTTCCTGGGGCACCTGGAAGCATTCCCAGGCCAGATGGGATGTCTGTAATCCCTCCAGGTGTCTGACCCAGGGTCTCCCCCCACTTGTGGCCACAATACTTCCACAGGGAGGCATCCAAGAAGCATCCTGATCAGATGAGCGACCTAGACGGGCTTGTCTCACTCCAAAGGAACAGCTGTGCTATTCCAATCTCGTTCTGGATGTGAGCAAATCTGTGAATTGAATCATGTAGATCTCACTCTTTTGGTCAATAACCACTGGTGGGGGTTGGAACATAGACTGACTGGCTTCACCTCTGTCTCAGCTCCCTCTTCACCACGTTGGTCCTGAACAACAACCACGTCAAGACCCTGAGACTCCTTCTGAACCCAGAGAGGACATCACAGCCTAATAGAGACTGTCCTCTCAAGAAAAATCCACAAAACAACATTTGTTCATAAAAAATCCCTCTATTGGCGAAAGCAATTTTGACTCTTGTCCATCAAAAGCGAAGCAGGAAGTCAGGTGACATTATTATAGAGCTACAGAGCCTGCAGAAGGACGAGGTTTGGCTGGACTGATGCGACAATAAAAACTTTAACAATGACACAAGAGACCTTTCTATCTAGCCAACGAATGTCTCCCAACTTTGAATTTAAACACCAAGTTGTTTTTTTTTTTTTTTTTTTTTTTTTTTGCCAAACCAGCTTTCAGATCATAAAGCTGATTTATTTTCAAGGTTTTGGACGCCACTAAAAACAGCAACGTCTGTCAATCATATAATTCTTTCTGGTTTGCTCTCGAAGGCGTGGACAAACAGCATACTTTGCCTTGTATTTTGGAGGATTTGTCGTCTGAGTGCCATGCCCTCCGACTAGAGAGCGCTAATCCTCAATCCACCGTGCTTCACACTCTTCTGCAGACCACCCGGGCGTGCTCTGGACGTCACGGTACAATAACCATGACCTCAATGTACTTATCATCTTTGTCCCGCAAAATGTGGCAAAATCCTTGAGACTAGACCTCCGTTTGTACTATTTACAGGCGACACTAAACGCAGATAATCTTATTTAAACCACACTTAAGCTGTGTTGTGGTAAATCACCGTGGAACTGCAGCAGGTATATTATTGGAGGAGTAAATTTTGGTTCCTTTTGTCGTGCCTTGTTCATTGTTTTCTCCCCTTCTAACCGGCCCCATAGGCACCTCGCGTAATGAGATTCTGCAGCCGTTCCCTCCTTTTCAATTTTTCATACAGTGCTAACAAAACCAGTCTGAGCTGCTTTTCGTATAAATTTCTAGAAATTACCATGAGAACACGCTGCGCTGCTTAAGATCTCTCCAGCTGTGACGGGTTTCTCCAGGTTATTTGTTCACTATCTCAAAGTGACGCTTCTGCATTGTGTACCGCACCCGGGCTCTTAAAGTGTTGCATTTCCCTGCACAGCGAAGCCAAGTACAGAGAGGCTGTCGAGGAGGGGAAGGAGAGGCAGAGAAGGGGGGGGGGTGGAAAAATGAAGTCGAAGTGAAGGAGCGGAGCAGGCAGGCAGTAAGAAAACAGCATGGTAGTATGAAAGAGAGACTGCACGGAAGGATGAGTTCAGGCAATCTGCGAGAGGTCACACCTCCATCCCTCCGTTCGTCTCTCTAAAGACGGACACATGAGCTCTGAGACGGATGGAGAGGCATCAGTAAACGAGTGTGACAACTATCACGCCGCCTCTCTATGTTTCAGTGGGTCTGGAGTGGCTCATCTGTCAGGCCCAATCTGCGGCGGCGTGTGTGTTTGATTGTGTGTTTATCTGTGCGTATGTGTTTGGGTGTGTGTGTGTACACGTGTGCACAGGTGACTATTAGGGGGAAGCGATTGTGATTGTGTGTGTGTGTGTGTGTGTGTGTGAACACGCACGCCAGCTCATACAGGCTGATGTATCAAGCTGCTGTGCGTCCTTTGACGTGACGTCCGGCCTCAATTTTCACCCTCCAGCCTCGGTGCCCATCACCGCAGTGTCCTCTATTTGTGAGAGCGCGGGTGTGTGTTGGAGTTCGGGTGGCGCTGATGTGGGATGCGTGCCTGTAATATTTGTGTGTCTGTTTTGCGATAGTCAGGGTGGAATGAGGGCAGTGAGGAGGAGGAGGTGATGAGGAGCTGACAGCAGCTTGACAGAGAAAAAACATATCTGAAGGTGTGAGACGACTTAAAGGTTTTTCTAAAGCTCATAAGTCATTTTGGAGCTCCCCATGTGGATGTTCCATCTTGTGGCCACATTTCTGCAGCCTTTTTGTGCCTATGTAATCAGTGGAGTTAATCTCAGACGCAGTGTGGAGTGCACACAGTGTCTGTTTTGGGGACATTTACTTGCAACATCAAAACAGTGTCCTTCTTCATCCCTGTAGGAAATAATAACGTGAAAGTGTGTTAATCCTCAAAAAAATGTCTATTTTTGTTGTGTCTTGCTCTTGGACCCGTCGGCAGGCTGGATCCTTTTTAAAATAACTGTGAGCTGGATGAAAAGGAGGCTGAACTGCTGAAGAAAAATGAAAGAATTATTATAATAGTTGCATCTTTTTTTGTTCCGTCACCCACGCAGCTGCAGAGCCCCTCACCCTGATCTTGTTGACTTCGTCAGTTTCTGCCATGAGTAAGGTGATGGCCAGTGCACAAGGTGTTTTTTTGTTATTATTTATTCTCTACACCATTCTTGTGTCTGACTCTGTGCAGACTGATGCATCGCCTGTCAAAGCTGCTTCTGGTACATTTCTGAAAAGGAGATGGAACGTGGTGGAATTGCTCTGTCACATTGTCTAGAATAGCAGCGATTAGCTCCGTTGGATGCAATTCAGGTTGTTTAGATGCGCAAAACCAAAATATCGAGCACGTCTAAATGCTATCTATAAATCTATAAAGTACCAACAAACACATCCGTACAGTAATGCATACAGGAGTGTTTTACCTCGTACCTAGCTGTGTCCAACCCTCTGATATTACCAGCCAACAGGTGTCCAGTATCATATGTAACAGCTTTAGCAACATGGTACTCTGATCAGTTGCACGCAGATCGGTTGCACGCTGATCGGTTGCACGCTGATCTGTTGCACGCTGATCGGTTGCACACTGATCTGTTGCACACTGATCTGTTGCATGCTGATCTGTTGCATGCTGATCAGTGCCTCGCTCTGCTCTTCAGCTCCTGGGCTTTCTTGAGTGCAGCAGCGTTGCACACATGACATGAAAGCATACGCCCGCACACCTGCCACATTTCCATTGTGAGAGGGTGTTAAATCTATGCAAGCAGACTGAGCTCATGGAATTTACAAAGCGAGGCTGAGCACAGAAGATGGTTTGACTTGCAGAAAATCTTTGTGTGTGTGTGTGTGTGTGTGTGTGTGTGTTTCAGAGAGATATCTGACTGGGGAATATTTGCAGTTTGTACCGAGCTCATATCTTTCAGTCACTCCTTTATGAAGCAAAACTGATGCAACGATATACCACCCCTCACAGACGGGTATTGTCACACATGATCAAAAGCCTGCCTCTCTCTCTTTCTTTTAACTACCTCTTTCTTTCTTCCCTCCTCCACCTCCTCCTCTTCTCTCTTTGTCTCTCTCCACTCTGTTCCTCTTCTTCTATTTCTCTCACATTGATTCAGTTTATCCCTTTCACTTTTCTCTCTCCCACCCTCTTTTTCTCAGAACCCTCCCACTGCCCCCACCTCCCTGCGTAATGGTAATCTCCCTGTAGTATAGCGTTGTCAGACTTTGATCAAAGGGCAGCCGCTCTCATTCACTCTGCCTCTCTCAGACCTCTTTCACTAATACTCTGTAGACTTAATGAGTGCTATGGGCCTTGTTTGATAGACTGCTGCACATACATTGTACAGACATACCGCCCTGTCACACATTCGTAGGTGACATGACTGCGCACACCGAGCCTGTAGGAAGAAATGATGCAAGATAAAATGCTGACTTTACTTTCAAAGAGAATGAGGCAACAATTAGCGCTCGCTTGCAGCAGTAATGAAAGATGATGCAGCCCAGCATCATCGCTGTCCTCTGCTGTCCTCCAGACACCTCATCTCATTGGTATAACACAGCATTAGAGGCAATACCTGGACTTCATTTTGAACCAAACCCTGGCTTGTGTATATATACGTGTTGACAAATTCAGCGGGTAGAACATTGGAAATCGCATCAGACCGGAGAAACCGTGTGCAGACTTTGATTATATACAGTATACGGTCATGTTTGGCCTGTCTGAGCTTATTCTGCAGGTGTCTGGGGGTTTTCAAGAAATTGCAAACTGTATTACAATTCTCCATGAGGCTGTGTGTGCATTGGTGGGAGTTCATGAATTCACATCCAAACTGACATGCCAATATCAAGTAAGCCTGCTCTGTTACACCAACAGTGTGAGATGTTTTGACTCAAGACTCATGAATATGCTCAGGCACGGACTCACTAACAGAATATTCATTTGATAAATATCCTGGAGTAAGTGAGGTTCAGGGATATTAATCCTCTCTGATTGTCTTTGAAAATCAGTTACTGAAATAGATTTCGTGTCAAAAACAGCTCGTAAATAGCGTGTTGATATTTGCAAACCTAAAAAAGGAACAAACAAGTTTCATCCGTTTCTTTCTGAGAATCAATCAAAAGTCTTGTATTTCTTCAAATGGGATGATCTTGTAATCAGTGCATCTGGTCTGAGATCAGCCGTGTATTTTGTGCAAACTCAATGCAAACTCAATTTTACTGTTATATATTTTCTACCGTGCAGTATTACAAAACCACTGCATTTTGTCATCCATATCTCTCTCGTGTGTAATCCAAAATTCTCCTTGTGAAGGATGGCTCCTCCTGAGCCATCCTTCACAAGGTAATATTATTTTACTCTTTCTGTATATAATGTACATATATATATAAAGTTGATGTTATTTTGTATCCATTTTATTGTCAGTTTTCTCTTTTTCTACCTCTCCTTTTTATCCTTGCTGTCTGTAACGACTAAATTTGCCCGGTGTGGCATCAATAAAGTTTTATCTTACCTTACCTTATCGATATGACAGCAGTCTGAGACTAAAACGTCCTCTCAGCTCGGAGATTTGAAACACTCAGTGGCTTTATTTGTTCTACCTCTGCTGCCTCAGACTGCATCTATTCATAACTCCTCGGCCTGTTTTATCTCGTCCAGCTCGAACCTCTCATGTGCTTTCAGAGCTGCTGTTCCACATCTGTCCACCGAGTGCCCTCACTCTGCTCCACCTCAGCCCTCACCTGACCCTGCTGACACACCTGTCCCTCATTCCCACATCAAGCCCAACATATATAAACTACAAACCTGGCCTCACTTGTTTTCGTCAGCATGGCCATTTTGGACTAGTTTGCTTGGTTTGGACAGTCTAGCCTGGACAGTTGCCTCAAAATGGAAACTATTTCATGCTACTCTGCCCCTCTTTGGTCTGCTTTTGAGTTCACATCAACTTGTTCCAACTGCAAATCAACATTTTAAGACCAAATATAAGTGAAAATGTGTTTTGCTGCCATTTTACCAGGGACATCCACATGTCTTTCTCTGGACTTGTCTCCATCTGAAGGTAAACATAACGAGACTTTCCCTGATTAAATCATTGGTAGATATGGTACCAATGGTTAATCTATAGGTGTGTATGTTTAGCCTCGGTTATTAAATGATGCGTGTTTGCTCCCATATTACATTGTGATGCATTCAAGTGTTTGAAATACTGTGTAAGGAGGTAAATCATCACATTTCAATTATTTTCTGCCCACAGGAGTCACTGGTCCCTCTATCAGTAAGACTCAAACTATTACTTTTCATCAATCTATCCCTGAGTTGTAAGTGTGTATTGATTTGCCAGAGGTGGCTGACCACTGAATGCTGTTAAAACACACACACACACATCATAATCCGGATTTCCAGCTGTGATGTGAACAGGATTTGAGACCACCGGCCCTCTTTTTTTCCTTTCAGGGTTTTCAAAGAAATTGGGTTTCTTTCTTTCTTTGTTTCCTGCTTCTTTCCTCCATTCTTCTGTGTTCGTGTCTCTTTTCAGCGAGAGAAGTCAATTACTGTTGACACTGAAAAGACCAGACAAACGAAACCCTGAACCGCTGTTTGTTTTCTCGAGTTAGATTCTATCTGACCGGTTTCTTGCTCTGAGACAGAGATGCTTTCCTCTGTGCCAACAGGAAAATGAGTCACATCATCAACCAGCTGTGTGTGTGAGAGTGCGTGTGTGTCTGGCATAGAAATGACACGTCAAAGCTTGGCAAATTACATTAGCAATTCCCTCCTTATTTCTCTTTTATTCCTTTTCAAAAAGAGATCTAAAAAAGAGCGATGATAGGTGAATACAACAATCCACATTTTCATCTGTTCTGTCCTTTTTTCTCTGTCGCCATGCACCGTGCTGAATTAGAAAGCTCTTTATGCCACCCTGTGTGTGCATTCTAAGTGTTGCATTTCCCTGCAATCCATGTGATTCATGGCGTATTTCTGGGCTCCTCCGCTGTCAGTTCGACGTCACGCTCACCTTGACGTCAGCCTCCGACAAAAGCTGCTTTCCAACAGCAAGAAAGCACATAACGTCTTTAACATCAGAATGGATGAGGTCAATATTCATGCGTATAGAAAGACACGGCTGTGAATGGAAATGTAATGTATTCGGAAAAAAGTGGAATACATTTCCCAGCTGCCGAGCTTACGATAAAAACAGCTGACAGCTAGCCTGGTTCTGCCGACCAACAGCTCCAAAACTGACTTAACGTAACTAATCAATGTGTATATTGTGTGTATAATCAGGCCAGATGTGAAGCTAGTAACTGAAAATCAAAATCATCATGATGTAGAGATTGTCAGTTACAGTAAAAGCAGAGCACAGACATGGACATCAACAACAGCAGAGCAAATTGTGGTTCAACAAAGCAATAAACAACAAACACAAGCAGGGACAGACACGAGCCAAGACAGAAAGAAGCAAAGAGGCAATTATGAGAGACAGAACAGGAACACTGAGGCAGGTCAAGCAACAGCTCAGCTTAGCAGCGTAGTTGTACATCGACAGACATTTGCCGGATGATGAGGGCATCCACGCTAGTGCTCAAAGATTTGATGAGCCGTGTTTTAAACTGCCTGGAGAAGGACCTGTAGGTTCCCTGATGAGGACTGCTGCTGAATCCCACTCATGTGCCGCTTTAATGGAAAAGACAGATGGGCTGAAAGCAGCTTTTCTTCGGAGGATAATGCAGTTTTCCTTTTGTGACTCCTCTTGTAATCTGGTTTGTTCATACAGGAGGAGCCACGCCATGAATATTTTCGTACATGAGACACACATTTACATGCTTGATCCAGTTTTCCCAGCTCAGATGCTTATTTTTTTTCCAGCATGTGACTGTGAGGAAAACTTATCTTTTCATGTTTTGTTTACATAATGATTCTAGTGGCCTCAAGGTTGAGCTCCCTGCCTGCTGGAACTACTTCTTGACAAACAACAGCACGTCCAGCTATCGTTCAGATGATCGGTGAACAAAGGTTTTGGGACAGGACCATCACCATGGTACCAAACCTGGCAACCTCACTGTGATGACGTGACTGTGTCCAGCCGTTTTTCTGCAGGAAATACAGAAATGGACGAGCTGACTGTTGCACCAGGCTCATGTTGGGCTCCTGTGTCCGTACACTAAGGAAGCAGAATGATACAGCCCAAGAACAAGGTCAAACTGAAACATTTTCATTTCTGAGAGACACGTCGTTGCCTCAGTTTTGCCCCCTGGAGCGTATCTGCATTTTTGTACCTTTACGTTGACATTGTATGCACTTGTGCCACATCTATATTTTGCCTCATGTTGCATCTAAATGCTAGCACTCTGTGGATGGGACACACTCTCCTTCCAGTGATCTACTTTTCCCACAGCCTTACACAATCTTGCACAAACCGTTACGGTCTTCTTGTTTCCCACAGCTCCAGCAGTAAACCAGTCACCCAGTCACTGCAGCTCCTGTACCCTGTTTGCCTTTTGTGTCCTACAAACTTGTCATTCACCATCATTGTCAAAGTCACATCAATATCACATGCCTCCTCTCCTCTACAGCCATATCAGTACAACCTCTCTGTCCTCCCACTCTCGTTATATGAAACAGTGTCCAGTGGGAGTGTTGCAGCACAACCTTCATCCACAATCGAGGACTGATTTCCGTCAGCAGACAGAGAAGCTTCGCTGCTTCCCACACAGACCAACATCATTACGAATGAACAAAGAGGTTCACACAGGTCTGTACATTCCTAAGGTCATACGATCGTTACGTGTGAGTGCATCAGGGTAAAGCACACTTTGTGCCTGCTTTATACTTCAGCTGAATGGATGAAAATATTTGGTGTTTCTAATGCATCAGTATCAGCTGTCTGATTAATAAATGTGCATTTAGCAGAGTTATTTTATTGGTAAAAGCAATAACAATGGAGGAATGTTGCATTTTTAACCTGAGAATCGAATGATGTTAAGTTTGTTTGGCAAATGTACAAAGAAACTATATTTTGAATATATTGTATATTTGTAATACAGTCAGCAAAATACCATATAATTTAATTTCTGATTAATTGTGATTTTCCTAAAATTACAGCAGCAAAACAAGAAAACGCGTGAAACATGTTTACCTGTGTTTTCTTGCTGACTTGCTGTGCACCCATTTGGCAAAAGTCACTTTGGTGAAATATAAAACTTTTGAGGAGAACTGTCTGTATTGTGGTGATTTGGTTTTGGAGGTCACTGATCAATCAAACTTTTCACATTGTGCCAGACTGAGATTCTCATGGACAGCAGATGATTGTGAAGTATTTTCTGATATCCTCTCTGGTCTGAGATGGAGTCGCTGAAAGGTTTTCTCAATGACAGTCTTGTAGCTAAACAAGGTCGCAGGCTTGGACTTGTTTGTCCTTTCAAGGTGTCCTTGAGTGAGACAGAGCGAGTGAATCCAAACCCCTGTCAGTCTTAGTTATTCCTGATGAATTGCAAGTTGGATGATAACTCCACAAGAAATGACAAAAACACCATGCTTCACACTGATCTTTCATGTCATAATTTAAAACATGCGGATAAAAAATGGTGCTTCTTAAACCCCTTACCAGTCCAGTAAAAATGAGCCTAAAACACCAATCTGAAACATACCCAAAGTAAATTGGTAGCTGTTCTTCAACCATTTGGAGTTCATTTGTGATTTTAGTCTCCCAACACTCTAAACTTTTATCCCCTTACAATCCCCCAATCATTGTAAGTGCTTCTGACATTGAGTGATAGAAGTCTGAACACACTGAAGTAGAGTTTTTTTTTTTTTCTGCCTGGATATTTTTTTGCAAATGGCTGGAAACCACAGAAACTGAATATTTCAATGTTTTCTGTAACGGTATAGTTAGCATTCTCCACAAAACGGCAAATTACTAATATTTATCCACAGAAATATCTATATTTACATTCATGAAATGTAAATGTATATTCGTTTTTAAGGTATCTATACCTATATTTTGGCTATATATCTTTATATTGAGTTCATTTACTATATTTATCACTTCAAATTGTGTATAATGTTGCTATCATCACTGAAATCCTTGATATGAGGTGCCAGAGCTGTAAATAATCCAGTGTCTTATAGAATTTCATTGGCTATTCCAAGCATCAGTCATCAGTAAACTCGGCTGTGATTGGCGTGGAGAAAACATTTTTCGATTGATTATTATCACGTTTTGGACTAAATATTTTTACTGCAGTGGATTGTCTGGACCTTTGTCAATGTTACCAGACCGTTTTTGTCTGAGTGTTATCGGTCTGCAGATCACTGTGCGACATCATCAGTGAGTTGCCTCAATGTTGCTTCAATTTTGAAAATGGCTGTTTGTCTGCTGTTGTAATTGTATTTTGGTTGGTTTCCATCAATCGTTTCACGAGAATCTAGCTTTCTAACGGTGTGTAATATGAGTATAAACAGGAATGTAGAGTTTGTGTCAATAGACGAAAAGAAAAATAAACAACATGAAACGATCCTACGGTCCGCTGGTGGGCTGTTGGTACAGGAAGCAGCTTGACATCATCCTGACATCTTGTCTTTGCCGACACCCAGAAGTTAAAAATCTCACTTTGCTGCAGGGATGTGAAGTTAACTCCCAAGTGTGGTCAGTTGGTGTGGTTACAGGGACATCAGAGCACACCTCTGATGTTGAATGAGGCAATGTGTAGTCCATTTAGTCCTATAGAATCACAGCAGAATGGATTTTACTTGCATGGTGCAGTTCGCTATGAAAGAGTGACAAACAAACAACTCTGGCAAATAATTTGTGTGTACTGGCTGGGGTCAAATCAGCCATATTTTCATCAAATGTGGTTAAATACACCACTTTCATTAGTTAGTTGCATCTATCAACAGAATGTGAGCACCTGATATAATGTATATAATATAGTAAATAGAAATCTTGCTTTGTGAGAATGTAAAACACGTATTTTTATGAAACGTAACGAGTGTTTTCACTGGCATACTCACATAGTAAGCATTTAGCTGCTGGCTGTCAGCTGAGTTTGAGAGGAAAACCTAAAGACTGTTGGCATTAAACACAGTTTGTCCTTTGCTACTCGCACACAAACTCACATGTAGCGACACACAGCGAGCTGGCATCTGGCTGCAGGCTGTCATGTGACATAAGTGCAGTCCTGCAACCGTCCTCTGGGCTCCTGACACACGAGGGAACTAGCAATATATGATGACTGTACACACACACACACAAACACATGCATTGAAAGTGACACTCTGACACACACACACTCACACACTGATCTCTGATTCATTAGAGTTTTGCTGGCAGGTCTCAAGTAGAACAAGTGAGACGACTGCTGTCACTGGCATCTTAAACAGCCACACACACACACATTTTGTATACCCTACTTAGACTGACTCGTGCACACAGTAAAGTCTGTTAGATGTCTGTCAAAAAAGCCTAGAGGAGATGGCTGCACGCACACACGCATACACACACGCACACACACGCACACACACACAGACGCTGACAGAGATTGATTGGATGAGAGGAGGAAGGCTGTAAGTGTGTGTGACATTAGAGATCACCTAGGAGATGGAGAGACCGCACACACACAAACACACACACACACGCACACACACACACAGATCGACAAGAACCAGAGCAGAGCCATTCCAAGGCAAATGAACCCGTCTGAAATGCAATTCCCTTGGTCTTATAAACACACACACACAGCCACCCACCCACCTACACACACACACACACACACACACACACACACAGGCCAGCAGAGCAGTTTCTTTCTCATTACTGCAGATAGATAGATGGAAAGATTGAAAGATAGATAGATAGACAAAGGGAAGGAGGGAGGAATGAAAGTGATGGAGGGTAGCAACTAAAGACAAGAGGGAGAGGAAACGAAAGAGGAAAAGAAACGGATAAAGGAAGGAGGAATGGGAGGATGGAAGGTAACGATATGAGAGTGAAGAGGGGGGAGAAGCCAGGTGGGATCTGCAGATGATAGAGAGAGGGAGGGATGAGGAGATGATGTGAGATTGTGTTGAGAGCTATATTAGACGGAACAGGGTGGCTGGCTATATGGCAGGGCAAATTGGTGTGTGTGTGTGTGTGTGTGTGTGTGTTTGTGTGTGTGTTTTGCTCTGGTGGTGGAAATTGGTGTCGGCAGGACCCCAAATGGCTGTTTTCCTGCCTGACAGAAGATAAGAGAGGAAAAAAATTCAAACAAGGTAGCAAGATCGCAGGAGAGAGGAGGGACAGAGAGAGAGGAAAGGATAGTTGTAGGAGGTGGGGGATGGAAGTGAAGGGGGGGTGGAGAGGAGAGATGTGGAGAGGAAAAGAGAGGAGTTTTTAAAATTTATTGAACTACTACAGCGACACACAACGTGAGCAGAGATGTATTCTAAGTGCACACGAGGAAACAACCACACTGATAATAATAACTTATCATCATAACCACCACCTTCAGTCATCTGCTCAGGGTCCACAAAACCCACACCAGTCACTCTGTTCCAGTTTAGCAAGTAAATTAGCATATGAGCATTTTTTTTCCTTCTGGCAGAATACCTGGCTCCAAAAAAATATCTAAGGAACAGACTCCCCCCAAAACCCTATAACGCAATTTTACAACTCAAACAAGACAGCTAATCCACAACCCTCCACAAATGAAGCGTAGCATCAGGTCAGGCAGGCCACGGAGGTCAAGTTCAATTGGCATTGTAGCTTCACTGGCTGATGGCTCAACTGATCTTAAACCAGCCTATATCAGCTGAAAGATCAGCTGATTCTCTGCTTCACACCCTATTGGCATATCTCAAACAAGGCGCTCCATTGAAGCCGTCATATTCTGCTAACCTTCCCTGCTTCCTCTGCAAGCCGTTTAAAACCCACCTCCACCTTTTATGCTATGTCTGACTTAATCAGCATTGTTTCTGTTGTCATTGATGCCTTCTCTGTTCTGTTCCCGATGGGGTCTTTGCTGCTGCTCTCCCTGCTAAGCACATGAAAGGGTAGGCAGGTCCCAGAGCAGAGCCACACCGCCAAATGTAATTTATGCAGTATTAATAAATATACTTTGACTACAGTGGTCCTGACTGAATTAGCTTCGATAAAGGTTCCCTCCGTGAACAAAATGATGTTCATCCATGTGACTATAGGATCAAGGACTGTTATGTGTCTGTCTGGCCCCCATATGATCCTCCACTGAGGCTCAGTTGCTCCTTCATCAATGTAAGTTAAGAATTGTATTTTTAAGCACCTTTCTAGATCAGACAGTACACAGTGTTTAACAGTAAAAGACAAAAGGAGGACGTAAATGAATGAAAGTCAAAGCAGTGGGCAGCTTGCGCAGGGAGCTACAGCAGCCTTTCAGGGTAAAATCTGGGCTGAAAACCACAGTCCGCCTCGACTCTTTAATCCCTGCCACAGAGCACAGATTGAGCACTTAAACGCAGGTGTGGTGGAGCGCCTCCCCACAGCTTCAAATCTGTCGAGGCAGGAGGTTGAAAGGTACAAAAGCTGCCCTCTCTGCTCCTGCCAGTCGCCGACAGCAGCCCTGACAATCAGTGAAGGGAAGCTGCGCTCATCAGTCAGCCAGAGTAACTGTTCTCTACCAGCGCTCTCAGGGCCAGGCCATCTTCATCAGATGACTCATCTTCACACCGCCTTCCTCTCTCTGGCTGGACTGAAGAGTCCAAGACCTTACAAAGGACTCTCCTCATACAGCCATAACCTGATTTTAATGGGCAATTTTATGGCCTCAAAAACCTGCCACGCCTGCAGGACCAGATCCACCTGCTCCACCCAATAGGGACAAAATGATCGTCTTCATTTAGCCATAAAACCTCCTCAGAAGCACACGTCCAATCAGCTACAACCGCTTATGAAGAAGTCTGCAGCCAGTTTGAAGGCGAGCGTTAAGTCTCTGAACAACTTCAGACAGAGACGGTTAAAGAACAGCTGCCCTCGTCCAGTTATGCATGAGGACAGTTCGTGAGGGCTCTCCTCACCGTTACACCGTCTCCTCTAGACCCGACACACAAGTTTTGATATTCATCAGACCATAAAAACCTCCGTCTATTCCGAGGTTACTTGTGCAGAGGAGGCTTTTTCATTTAGTGCCAATCTCCTAAATATCTTGTGTTTTTCTAAAAACTCAATTTTGTGTGCATACATGGCAGGACTCCTGGAGAACCAGCTGAGCAGAACCTTTTCTGGCAAGACTGAAAATGAAAGAAATTTTACCTGCGACCGCTTGACACAGTTGTGTATGTCTACTGGTGAATGTGAGATTTTTCCCACCTTGTTTTATTTAAATCATTTTTTAAAGTCTGACAAGGGTAAAATAATCAAGTGATTCGCAAGAAGCATTGATTAGAGGAAAGTATGGAAAAAAAATTAGAGAGCTTTGTTACTCGCAACCCCTCATGTTTATTTTTGCCACTGATTAAGAAAGTCCTGCTGCCAGGAGCAGCACATCGAAACTGTGTGTTTGAGGCTTTTCCAGTTGGACAAAAACATGTAACACTTGTGTTCCTTTAGTGTGACAGTGTGAGCTTTGACGTTGGTGTTGGTAAGACGTTCATGTCAGAAACCTACATGTGACTGTAGTGAATGTGTGCAGCTTTTCTGCAGAAGCATGCAGGGAGAGACTCTCTCCTGTAACACTGGTCAGGGGTCAGATCCAGTCCCAAGATGCTTTGTGGCACGAGCCACAAGGCAAAGCTGCCCTGTGTTTTTCTCCCTGTCAGCCTCTCTCCGGCTTCAGTCTCACCTTACAAGTTGACCCTTGTCTCAGCACAGTGAACACACACATACACAAACACACACACACATGTACACATGAGCGTGCAGACACACACAGTGCATGTCTAATAAAAGCTGTATGAAGGACACAGAACAAGATATGATGACATACTTCTTCCTCTGTATTGTGCATTTAAATTTAAGCATCTTTGTTTATTTCCTGGTTATCATGTGTTTTGTGTGTGTGTGTGTGTGTGTGTGTGTGTGTGTGTCGCAGCATTGACTTTTAGCTCAGCAGGACGTTGAAATAGAACCAAATCTTTTCCTAAATAATGACACACTCTTCACATTAGCACCCTCTGTCAGCACACAACCTCTTCAGCTTTGAGTTGATTTCACTGAAGACTCAGCAACATATTTAACGCTCACATGGCTAATGGCTTAGCAAAGAATGCTAGTTAAAAAAGTTAAAAAAACAAGTTTACTGGTTGACTGGTGCTTGAAAATAATTTCTCAGGTGCAACTCACAGTTTTTAATACCTGAATTAACACTGGAGGAGGTGTGACAGTGTGACTGTGAATGTAATCATATACTATATATAAGTAAAGCAGGGGCCTGGAAGCCAGAGCCAAGAAGGAAACATAGAAGCTGATCTGAGGCCCTTATCAACAGGACGGTCATTTGTCTGTACCTTCCAAAACCATTACAACAAAAAAACACTGCAAAAGCAAAAGAAATTCAAATACATATTTTACCAAGCAGACTTGTGCCTTCTGTTAGTTAATGCACTGACATGATACCTGAAATGTTCATTTATAAAAGAAAGAAGCAGCAGAGAAACACTGAGGTAAACACAACACCTGAGAAAATGCATCCAGATAGTTCAGCTGGACACTGTTGTTCCTTACTGCTCTCTTATCCAAATCAATTTTGTCCCAGCAACCATTCCCCACCTCTGCTGAAAGCAACACAGCCCACCTCTAAAAACAGACATCCATATGTAATGGCTGTAAGGCATGGGGAAGAAGAAGAGGAGGAAAAATTGGCGCTTTCCCTCTTTTTCAGCGGTGGGTAGATTGCCCTTCACAGTCTAATGAGTTCTGAAGGAGTTGAGCATAAAATGGAGGGAGAGACATTCACAGGCCAGCAGGCTGACTCATAAATAACACACCTGAGAGCGGAGGAGGGTGGAGGGGAGATGGAGAGGGGGGGGGGGGGGGGGGGCGAGAGATTGGGAGCCTTTAAAAGCAGTGAAATATATACACCAATGCACACAAAAGCAAAGGCCTGTTGCAGAGTGCAAAAAGAGAGCGAGAGAAAAACACTTGGAAATGGGGAGACAGAGAAAAACAGACTGAAGAAACGTCCCATTTGTACAAATACACAAAAAATACAAAAAGTATTGGCAGCATCTGATGGAGGGAAAGTTAAAGACAACATGTTTTCGATTTACTGTGCAGAACAGCACAAATATTTTGCTCTTGTTTAAAAGCCACATCGCTAAAGTTTTGGTGATTTTAAAAGCTGCATTTTTAAATATTTTTTTGGCCACTAGGGGGCAGAGGAACCAAAGCTGAAAACATCTGTGTCATACCTCCTCATACTGTTTTTCTGGCTTCTATGACATTGATAGCATTCATATGGGATCAGGTTTCTGTCCTCCTGAAGAATAGAAATCCCATATTTACTCTCCGATAAGCTGGAGTTTGGTCCTCACCAACTCTTCAGGGAAATATCTGCATGTTTAGCTGCAAAATTTCTTCATCAGCTAGTCTCTAACTTTGTGTTTGTCACGTGGTGCTGGCCAGAAAAGAGCAGGAAGCATGTTTGATGACACACTGAATCAAAACAATGTACTAAAACAGGCTTAAAAAGTTCCATAGAGCGGCAGAATTGGCTTAAGCTGAGATAATTATCCTGTCTCATCTTATCTTATTTTGTCTTATGGATCCATCCTTAAAAACTCAAACACTGAATAAAGGTGGCTTTGTACACTTCCTTAACATTTCTGAGATATAGAGTTTTATATTCAGGAAGCTGTAATAATGTGGACGACGACATTAAGATGGACACATAGATGCATTCAAACAGAAAAAGCCGGCGTGCATACAAAGCAAACAGGGAGCGGATGAGAGACAGGGGAGCAGTGGTATTTCCATCAGTAGTTTGTCTACATGGATGCACACAAATGCATGTTCTTATGCATGAACACAGAGGGGGGGAGAGAGAGAGAGAGACAGACAGAGGTAGAGCATGGAAATGGGCCGGCATATGCTGGGTAGTTTACATATAGCCAGAAGGACTGAGTCACTGAGGCAGAGAGAGCAGCAGACAGCAGGACAGACTGAGGAGGAACATGACGCTGCATACAAACACTCAGCAAAAACCTTGAGAGAGAACGGAAAGTAGAGCTGGTTTCATTTTAAAGGTGGGCAGATAAGCTGAACTGAAATTAAACAGCATGTTTTTATTTTATTTTATTTTTTTGCTCTGCTACATATCTGCTCTATTTATCGCTCGCCTCGAACTGCAGGAACTGTGGATCTGTCCGATCGGGTCCATCGCAGCTTGTGTTTCAAATGTCTGTCACTTTGTTTTCTCCTCAAGCAGTCACCGCCACCGCTTCGTTAACGTACCAATTAAGCAAATCCAATCAATTGTTCACTCCGTGTTTGTTTTGATTGTCTTTACAGTGTGCATTAAGTGAACATGTTTGTGTGCATGAGGAAAGCATTGGTGTATTTCATGTAAAAACACAGAACGTAATGAGCGTTAAATCAGACTGTGATTGTTTCTATTTTTACATCACCTTTAGCTGATAGTTGTTCAGTTCTATGGTGTGTTTTTTTCTGTCAATCATACACTGCATTTTCTATTTTGATGAGATCCTATGGATGGAGCTGCTTTCTTTGTTCGTTGAGACATACTGGCTATATGTATGAAATTCTGTTTATATACAATGATTTTGTAATAGCAGACATGATTTGGACAGAACTTAACACTGCCTAGATTATTATTATTGACTGATTCGAGGAGCGCTGTGTCCTTTTCCACAGCCAGAGAGAAGTCTTTACATGACAAGTCACTGTCACAGATACTTAACTTCAGCTCTGTGCTGCATCTGTTTCTTCAGTCCAACCCCTTCAGGGTCATCAGAGAGAAAATCCCCCCCTGGAAAGGCATTTCTGGTCGGATGACACGAAGGAAGCACTGATACTGCTTGCACCTTTAGTTAGTGAGGCCTTCTTGTGCTTTTCTCTGGAATCATGCTGAGTTTGGTTGTTCTCACTCCCGAAGCCAAATGAGGATTCGTCTAGTCTAGCAGCTTTCGTCTGGTCACCGCTGAGATTTCGCCGTCTTTTTGCTTCTGATTGGTCATTGAAGCTGCAGTCTTTTTTATTTTTTTGCTTGTACATATTTGCAGATGCCAAACAGACCGAGCAACACCAGACATTCGTCCATGGCGTGATCAGTACATGATCTGCTACTGCTGCCGTATCAGATCTTGGATCTGTTAGAGTGCCGTCTGGTGATTACGGAGTAGAGTAGTAGTCAGTATGGGAGGGAGGTCTCGTATGGGACAAACCAATTTAGTCCAATATACAGGACGTCCAGGCTAATACGGGCCAGTTGGCAACTCTAACACCATCGTCTCTTGGTACGCCGCTCGGCAACAACTCCAACCACCTCTCAAGTGGTTCATGAACGCAACACTTCCTACACAAAAGAACACAGCAACTGAACTACTGAACATAATCCAGGCGGCAATTACGTTCCCAATCAAAATGTAATTTGGAAAACAAATGAGTGTAAACACATTTCTAAAGGCGTAGGTGGGCTATCATTGCTCATGCTAACTGCTTAGTGCAACAGGGGATGTTTGTTTTAGTTTATGTTTGTGGCAGACCTACCAATGCAGAAAACGTTAAAGCATGCATCATCTGCAACAGCACGACTAGAAAAACAATATCTTAATATTCAGATTTTTTTTTTAATTTAATTTCAGGCTATTTGAGACAAGGCAAAATAAAAAAGTTGCATGGCCATATGAAGCCTGTTTACTCTTTCTGGCATAAAATAAGAGTCTCTAATCCAGACAGACAGACTCTGAAGTGTTGCATACTTATTGGTTTTATAGCGTTGGAGCTGGAGGAGATTAATGCAATGCAATGAAATACACCAAAAATACTTTTTCTCATGCAGATTTTTAGCTTTGTCTCCCTGCAGAAGAAAGAATATTCATGTGTTGTGAAAAGCCTGGAAAGGTCACACCAAAACCCAGCTGAAGTGAAACCCAGTCTGAACCTTTGAGTTTTCACTCAGCTTTTCATTTTGAAGCCAGTCTGTGATCACGCCGAGAATATTTGAAACGACGTGTGAACAGCTGTTCTGCTGCAGTTGTTGCAGACTTGGGCTTTTACATCAGAGGACTCGGAGCGTATTCTGTTTAATTTGCATGTTTCACACATCAAATAGGACAAGATTCCACATTTTCTGTCTGACGCTGTGACAAACAGAAGGAACTCAGACGCAATCAACCGTGACAGGAATTGATTTAGATGTTTTCACCTCAAGAACACGCACTCAATTAAAAATAAAACTGTAACAAGAAGACATAAACCGCCCTGTCGTGTAGACATCTTATCATCAGTGGTCTGTGTGTTTTCTGTGGTCTGTGTCTCATGTTAAAACTTTCAGAAACATCATAAATATACGCATACAGTACTTGTATAACACAGAACGGACTATGTCTGCAGATGATCTAATTATAGTCCATTATTCATTAAATAAAGACCTCTGTTTCTAAATGACCACAGATGGAGCACTAATAGGGAGGAAGGAAACTTAAAGGCTGTGTTATTACAGAAAATATTCCATCCGTATACCTCTCTAATATCACCTCATATTATAAAATGAAGAGGGTGTTTTTGTAGGTTTCTGTAATGGTGTCAGTGCACCTAAATAAATGAAGTAAAAGGTCCACCAGCCCTCATAATCATCCCTCTTTTCCATCCCTCTTGAGTGAAAGAAAGCAGTTAATGACCTCTCTAGCTCCTCTCCATCTCTTCCTTTTCTGTGCTGTCGCGGTCACACAAAAGGCCAGACGAAAAGCGAGAATCAGCACTCAAATATGTTCCTTTTCTCCTCTCCCCACATCAGCACAAAAGGGCTGTATGACATGAAATAAGGCCTGAATTGAGTGGAAAAGGTTGAAATGGCTCGAGGAAAGAAAAAAAAAGCAGAAATTCCACAGTGAAAAAAATACAACGCCGGCTCCCAGAAGCTGGCGAGTGGATGGGTGCTTTTTCAGGTTCCCACATGAAAAGGCTGCAACGTGTGTGCTGTAACATTCAAAACCAAAGTGGAGACGCAATGAAAAACATGTTTGTCCTGGTTTTGTAGAATGGACTTTTTCTGGACATTTGTGTCCTCTAGTTTTCATGCAAAAGTTGCGTAAAAGATGCTTTAATTTAAGTGGAGTTTTCATCATAAGGAACGTGAGAGCTTTGGGGAGGAACTTCTAAGCTTTTCTGCGTGCTAACATTCTCAATCTCAAACAACAAATCATGCACAAACTTTAAAGAAATTCTCCCTCAACAGAATTTTGCATCTGCAGAAGAGGGGAAAGGTAGCATTCATTTGAAATCATTGTATGAATTGGAATTTTCATGCTACTCTTGTACAGTGTGTACTCACAAACCAGAAACGATGCTATGGAGCAAGAGGAGACCACAGCCCCACCAAGAATTACCACTTCTGACGCACAAAATTCTGTTTGATTTCCTTTACATGATTGCTGCTTCTGCCATTCTCCACTTAATGCTGTTCAATAAGGCCCCCATCGTCATAGCAACCCTTTCATGTTGGTCACATCAAGCAAGATGTATTTACTGTTACTGAGATTGCTTTGATATGTGAACAGTGTGATAGCATCCTGTCTGTAGTCCTTTCAAAGTGCTGAATATTATTATTCTAAGTTCTTTAAAACAGCTGTGGCTGTTATTCATAGTGAGTAGCTCCAGAGGTGTTTATAGGAGGAATATAATTCTTGAAATTTACTCTCAAAAGCTGACATCCACGTCTTTCCGTTCCTGTCTTTACAACAAACTCCACAGCCCAATCAATAAATAGATTAGCACCAGCCAGAGCCGTCCATACAAACCAGGAAGTAACCAAACTGACCAACTGGTCGGGTCAACGGTTTAAGATGCAGCAGCTTTTAACGGGAGATGGTTGAGGCATAGTGGTGGAAGTAGGTCAGGCAGACTGACAGGTGTGTGTGTGTGTGTGTGTGTGTGTGTGTGTGTGTGTGTAGAACACGGATGACAGGACATGCCGGCTGACCAGCTGACCGAAAAAGAGGGAGGGGAAACAGTAAAGATCAGAGATGGCGAGGGGAGGAAGGCTTGCAGGATTCACTGTAAGTGGGTCATGTAACGAGGCAGATTGACAGGAGGCGGCAGGGGTGATGGGGAAGGGGAGGTGAAGCGACAGGCGGGGCTTTTCGTAGTTATAAGAGAGGGGCTATAGGAAGGAGAGGGGAGGCTGATACGAAAGGACTGGAGGGGTGAAAGCAGTAAGGAAGTGGAGGAGACAGAAAGGTGACAGGAATACTTGGGGGTGACAAGAGTGGATGAAGGTGAGGGAGGGAGAAAATGACAGAAAGAGGCTACAGGGGGTGTAGCTGCAAGAAGGGAGGAGGCAGAGGAGGAGGCTGAAGGGAAGGAGACAGCAGAGAGAAAGAGTAGCAGGTGGGAGGATTACAGGAGGTCAGAAGAAAAGGTCACCGAAGAAGGTCGGGGGAGGGCGGGAGAAGGGGGGAGAGAAACTGTAAGCAATGACACCAAGAGCGATTGGAGGAGAAAAGAAAGGGAGCAGGAGAGGGATGCTCCAGCTCCAGCTGCGACACCGTTCACCCCCTGCGATCTCTGTTTCTCCCTCAGCTACCAGGTGTGTGTGTGTGCTGGAAATCCTTTCTGTCAGCTGTGTGTGTGTGTGTGTGTGTGTGTGTGTGCGTGTGCGTGTGTGTGTGTGTGCGTGCGTGTGTGTGTGGCCTCCCAGGATGCTTGCCCTATCGTAACACTGGTGGTTTTCAGGCGGCGTAGAGCTCGGAGGCCTCTCCCAGAGTGATGGGCCTCCAAAGTAACCTTTCCACCGGGCCGCCTGTCAGTCAGCGTTATCTCCTCCAACCGACGCCATGGGGAAGACTCACAGAGAAAGAGCTCCTTTTATGTCGCAAGCGCAAAGAGCTTTTTCTTTCTTTTTTCTTGTTTCTGGAGCCCCATCAAAGCAAAGCAGGATGTCTTTGAATTATGTCAACAGTCTCAGATGGGACGAGTTCCAAATAATAGATCTGACTGAGATGTGGATTGTTGGCACAGTTGCCACGTAACCATCGCTGGAATAAAGCAGGCAGTATTACCCAAACATGAGCCAGATGTGGCAGCGATGGCTCTGTCTGTCTGTGAAGAATAAGATGTTGGAATGAGCAATATGAGAAATAAGACGAAAGCACTGCAGCCACACTAGTTGTGATGTAACGTTTACCATGTTTAGCACTTCAGAGTGCGAACATCAGCGCTATGCACAGGACACTTGAGGCTGATGCAGGTTGCAGGACGCCTGCACCAAATTTAATTGGAAAATTTATCCAATAGATGTTGAGATATTTCAGTCTGGAACAAGCCAGCAGTGCAACCCACAGCACCAGCATCAAAATTCAAAACAACAGAAAGCTACAAAAAAAAACTCCTATTAGGAAATTAAATATCAAAAAACATTGGTGAAGTCACCCAGACAGGATTTAGGATGATAATTTAATGTTAATAAGTTTTATTCATATTTTATTCATAACAGGAGAAGCAGCCGTTGATATTCATAATATTCGGTGAATAGATAATTTGTCAAATATTAAACCACGTTTTGTTTGTTAATATTATTCGTCCCGGTGTCTCTGTTTTCTTAAAAGGACTGTGACACTTTGCAGAATGTGTTTAACATGGTAATTTTAATTTAATTTTACCCTCTTCTTCTTCAAAATTATAAAAAATATTTTTTTTTTTATCCTTCCCTTGTGTGAGGGAGCTGGCGAGCATCCCCCACACAAGCATAGTGACTGTATAAAGTTGAGGGAGCATAGACTAAACCAGGAAGTTCAGTAGTGCTAAATGTAAATAGGTGTTTTACCGTCAGTGGAGGGGGAGTGTCTTACTGCTTCCACTGGGTAATTGTGTGGGTGGAGACTGCAGGGAAGGTCAGGTGAGAAATCAGTGGAAGCTGGGCTGCTGCAATTTGTGCATCTGTGAGGGTTCTTTATTGACCAGGAGTCTGCTGCTGGCCATGAGGGACATGTGGGGATCTGGTGTACTCGGTGCTCAGACTCAAGTAAAGAAGCTCTTTTCATCTTACCACCACCTCCATGCCGCTGGTCTGTACCCTCTTTGTAGAGGTTTACCACCATCCAAACCGTACACCTTGTTCCTGATGCATGCCTATCAAGTGACCGTTGGCATAGAAGGAGAACTTTGAGGGATTTATATGTGTGTTTGCTGATAAATGTTATCGTTGTGAATGTATCATACCAACGCTGGAGAAGACACTACATGCTTATCTGCAGCATGTTTTTACCACTAGTAACATGTAACACACTGAGCTGATTCGGAAAAGGGCCACAGTCTCAGTGTGCATCTTTCTCTCTCGAGCTGGCATCCATGAAAGCACACATGAGAGAAACAACACACCTCTCTCCTTGCTTGGCTCCCTTCATATCTCCATCTCTTCATTTCTGCTGGTTCCCTTCTTCCCCTGTGGCCCCGCTCCTCCTCCAGCTCCCCTCAACTTTACTCCTCCCTCGTGCTTTCTTCTTCTTTTGCTTTTTCCACTTTGTCTGTATGGAACGTGTGGGTGTGCGTGTTTGTGTTTAGAGGACTTTAGAGGATTGTATTCATGCTTGATGCAAGTACTATGTGCCTGTCAAGTATTTATGTGCACATGTGAGAGCATGTGGGTGTGCACATGTGTAAAATGTGTGCAAATATGTTTGCACTTGTGATCTGTGCATTCATATATTTGTATGTCCTGCAGGCGCGAATGTGTGTGTGTGTGTGTGTGTGTGTGTGTGTGTGTGTGTGACCTATTATATCCACAGCTGTCTCTGAGAGCAGAGAGCTGACTGCTGCATACAAATGATGTCAAAGGGCACAGAACATGCCAAGCAATGTTGATTAAAGCTGACGTTACAAAGATAAGCTTGATTAATTGTGCCACTTACTGCAGGTTGACAGCTGAACAAATACTGCTGCTTCATTATGAAATGCTGCCGAGAGGGAGAAGTCTCCGCCACTGATCCGTGTTTGATTAATTCTGCTCAGAAAAAAACAAATCCTAATTTTGCTCGCGGTTTGCTTTGCAGGTGTAGATTCCTGATAAAACAGCCTTAAAAAGGATCACATTCATCATATTAACTTAAACTCAACGGTGAATGAGTAATACTTCACCCTGTAGTTCCTTAATAAGCAACTGTGGAACTAATAAAAAAGAAGTACACTGGTTGCATTGGTCCTCAGGTCAGTTGTTGATGAAATAAATCTCTCATGCTGTTTTTTTTTTCCTATGAAATTGGCTCAAACTCACCACCAGCACACGTGTGTTTGCACCTTAAAGCTAAATTCTGGTTGTGCATAACCTGAAGTTCAGGACACCGTTCCTGTTGGTTATAATGACACTGGGACGACTGAGATGCAGTTGTGCTAAACAGAAATTCCTCCTGGCAGTGGAAAAAGGGCACCAGCTGCATGCGGTGGAGCACCAGCGTGCAGAAAGTCGTGATGCATTCATGGAGAAACAGTTCCAATTCTAGCTTGAGATCAAAATTATTGTATTTTGTGACTCAGATTTAAAGAATGGCTACTACAGCTCTGTAGTAAAAGCACACAGGGAAATGTTAACTATTCAACCATTAGCCAATTTTCTAGCATGTAGGGCAGCCTGTATGGCACAGCTTCACGTCTTCTTCAGTCACCCTAGAGGGCAAAATATAACAATTTCTTGCACATCATGCCACCATAGCATGTGGTGTTTTTTTCTGACATGGGGGTGCACCTCCCCCCTGAGTCAACCAGTACCTCATGTAATGTAAATGGATTTCATTAATGTGTTTTGAGGGAAACCAAGTCCAAATTGAGTTCTTGTACCACACAAGCATTGCAGGGAGATAGTCGGGGTGGATGGTAAAAGTGCTGAAATTTGCTGAAGACTGGGGCTCACATCCTGTATCTTGCATGGTTTACAGTCTCTATTAAAACATCTCTCACATGCCCAACTGGCAGGAAAGCGATTTCTCCCTGGTAGTGATGGGAGACAAAATCCACAGGCCTAGAGCTGGGCTAAGGTTTGGCCACAAACTCGGGCTTCAGCAGTCTGAGTCAAATGTGTACCAGCGTTGCACTGTTTTCAACACCAAATGTCCTCTTGAGTCTCCACAGTGTTTTCCTTTCCAAGCTGCAGCTGAAGGATAGTAAGAAAAATAAGACGTTTTGTGCAACAAAAAAAAAAATGACACATGCACCACATCCTGAGGTGGCATTGACCTTTGGCCTTGCATGCAAACATGCGGGATGCTGTGTCGATGGACTCAGGAGCATCATTTTCAGTGATACTAAGCTGTGTCTCATGCTACGGTTGACTCCTGACGATTCTAGAGCAGTCTTGTCAAGAGTGCCCAGAACTGCACAAGCACGATGCTCTTTTCTCACAAACTGTGTTGTTGTTCTGAAATGGACTCAAACCTATAACCTTAGCAAAATGTGCATCGTAACCAGAAGTGTACTCCTAACCAGCATGGTGGAGAGTTTTAGTAAAACGGTGTTATAGCACCATAGATACCAGAAGCCCACGGGTATACACCCACTCAGAGGAATCGAGCCCACAGCACAGAGTGCACCCTAACCTGCTGAGCCCCTGTGTTCATCGCCATCAAGTCCTGGAATATAAATAAAGCATCGTTGTGGCACTGCAGGTACCGCAGGCCCAAAGGTGCACACCCACTCCGAGGACTCGAACCTATGGCCAGATGCACAGGGTGAACCTTAACCCGCTGAGCCACTGCGCTCCTCCGCAGCCGAATGTGGGCTTTTTTAATAAAGCAGCCTTATAGCACCACAGGTACCAGAGGCCCTCAGGTAAACAGCTAATGAAATCCCTCTCTCCCTCTCGGACTAAATCATCCAAATAGCAACCGGCACCTCAGGCACAGAGGCAGACAGATGGCAAAGAACCAGGGAGAGACAGAGAGCAGGGGGGAGAGGTGGGGAGAGGTGTGGAATGAAAGGAGAAGAGGGGTGAGAGTGATGGAGGGAAACATAGGAGGAGGTGGAACGGGGGGGATTAGACAAAAAGAGGGCAAGAAATTGAAAGATAAGGTGTGTGTGTTTGTATACTGTGACAGGGTGTTGCTGGGCGCCATGGACCAGTAGCGTTATGTTATATACCTTAAACGTCTCAAGTGTCATAAATCACTACATTAACAAACCCGGCTCCTGAGACAGCAGCAGGCGTCTGACTGCTGTTATGAATCGAGCCTTTAAGGTGAAATGAATTTTCTTCCACTTGATGTGATGACGGCTTGTTCATGTTTGTTAGTCAGTTATCCCAAATAGAGTCCTGAAGAAAGTTATACATGAATATTAGGGGGTATGTTGGGGATGTGAGGCCAAAACCACATTGACTGAATGTTAAAGTATAAGTAGATGATTTTACTGATGTATATATCATTCAAAGTGAATATTTATATTGTATTATTCTAGTCCTACCAGTATTATTATCACTTCTATTACTATAAATATATAGACATTTATTATTCTGGCTTGATGTAGAATGTTGCACAGTAGTTTTATTGCACACGTTGTTTGCATATGTACTTATTACATATTGTGGTGGTGATGTCTGAAGTCGGACTGTCACCGTTTTCTCATTAGCCGTGAGACAGAACACGCAGCTAACGTCAGGACTGTATAAACAGTCTGCAACCCCGCATTAGTTTTGCCCAATTAGAAAGCATAATTCTTGCATTGCTGATGAGGTTTGGATTCTTACAACAAAGCTGTTTCATCTCTGTAATGGTTCCATACTGAGAAAGCCTGCCTCACTTCTTCCAAAGGCTCGCTGAACACCCACAGTTGGTGGTGTGTGACGAAGTGCCATGAAGCATCTTGTTCACACATTCATGATCACAGAGGATGAATCAAAATAACATGTGGTCCCCTGACTTTTCCTCTAGCGACACCTGCAGGCATTCAGTAAAAACTTACTATGTTTCCCACATTACTTACATAACACAGTTGAGCACTGCTATTGGCTTGTCATGTACTAGTCATGGGCCTGTATATACACACTTTCCCTGACTGTTGAAAACAGGACAGGTGGGGAGCTGTGGCCAAACTGTAAACAGGGAGTTGGCTGCACAGCAGAAAGCTCTGCTTCCACACTGGACGCCAATTCCACTGCTCACTGCTGTTTAGCGGTTCCACTTCTGCTGCAGGTTGGGGGTAATTTGGTTTTGAGTCCACATCTCTCTCTATTTCGGTTTGATTTTACTGCACCAAAAAACTCTTCTGAATTCTGACTTTTGATTTGGTTTCTTTTATGTTTTACGTTTGATGTATTAAGTTTGCATTTGGTTTCAGCGGTTCGCTTGCTGCGGTCTTCCACCGATGCAGAATGAATGCAGTTAAAGCTGATGAGCAGTGCATAGTTCAACAGTTAAAGGTTCAGTGAAGTAGAACACAAAGCTGGCAGGACCTGGAGCTCAAGGAGGTGATGGCTGGAAAGAAACCAGAAACCGGCAGTTTATTTAATGAGGCTTCATTCCGTCTCTTATCACCATTTAGGCATTGTGTGCCAACAGATTCTCTCCCAAAGTAAGCTGAGATCTGACCTTTCATGCAAATTGTTTGACTGTGTTTGCGTTAGTTTGTGTTGGATTTCATTTGTTCTGCTGGATTGCATGCAGCAGATACACGCTCTGTTCGGTGGGACAGGAACACAACGGCGTGCTACAGAAACATGAAATCGTGTTTCAGAAGCTTTGTTTTCAAACTGAACCAGAAACTATTTCTCTTCTGACATCAGTTTAACCAACACGGTTTGAGCATTGGTTTGCAGTTTGTTTCCCGAGCTTATGTTTGCTGTCACCTCGTCTGCTTAGATGTTACATCCACCTACGAGGTTTTAGTTTTGGTCCCATTTGTTCGTTCGTTATTTAGCAGGATATTTCAGAAACTTGTTAACAGATTTCAGTTAAGTCTGGTGGAAACTTGGGCCACATGCCAAGGAACAAGTGATTAGTTTTTGGTTTAGATCCAGGATTCCAGGACAAAGGGGCATTTTTGAACATATTTTCTCATGATCTGTGGCGCTTTCATCATGAAAATATTCTGGCATACATGTGTGCACCTATGATTGTGTATCATTATGTGTGTTTTAATCCAGATTTTAAAAATATAAAACTTGTCTCACGATTAAAATACATTGAGAGGATTGTGCAGCATCGCTCTTCTTTCCACACACTTCTGACCATCTTTAAGATCAAACATGGAATCAGAAATTCTGCCATCAAGACGGTTGAGTTTGACGGGAGAGATCATTACACATCAAAAATAAGCAGCATTTACTGTATTCACGCAAGAATTAGCTCAGGTTTGGGCCCCAGAAGACGCATCATTAGTCTTCCTTCAGGGGCTCTGTGCAAGTTCAGCTATTGATTATAAAGCATTAAATGCTCAACAATATATCACAGTTTGACTTATCCAACATAAATCTGCTCAAGCTTGGACTTACCGGTTGCTGGACTGCTTTTCATTCACCACACGTCACAGGAAACAGCAGGAGGCAGAGCCGCTCCCGCAGAGCCTCTCCCTCCTGAATGAGCTTTATGCCGATATGTGAGTCCAGACTGAGGGCCGGTTTGTTCAAGCCAACTTCAGCAAAGCCAGTCCTGGCTTACCGGCCATTTCTTTCCCTGCTGTTCCCCAGAATGAAACACTGACTCACTGTTAGAGACAGTGAGACGCATGCAGCATGTTCTTGTCACTAATGAGGGCATTGTTTTACAGCACTTATTTCCCTGGATGTTTACCCTGAAGGCGTCGGTGTGCGTCCCGTCACCCGCACAATCCAACATGAAAATGACCAACGATTCCTACAACCTCCCAAAACCGACAATCTGACAAAGACGTAGCGATCTCCATGACAACAGGCTTTCACCCTGCCCTGCAGAGGATGCCCATGTGTGTCCACAATACTTCAAACGAGTTCATTTGAAGCATGCTGAAAACTTCAGTGTGTCAAAACAACGCAGGCGTGGATATGAAAAAATGGAATTAAATATCTGCCAATAACATTACTAGTAATCAATTAGACAATTAATAGAACATTTATAAGTAATGCCATTGTAAAAAAAAAAAAAAACAGATGCGTCAATGACAGAGAAGTAATGGTTGAATTGGAATTATGATTTGTGGAAAAAAAAGGCAAATCAGATTCTAAAAGTTAAGAAAATGGTCGGATTCAGCCACAAACGCAAGACAAATATGAAAGAAAAGAAGATGCTTATTGTTGTTCAGCCAATTTTATTATTGCTGAAATCCGGTTACATGTTTAGAGCAGTTAAAGCTAAAGACCAAGCTCCCTAGCAGATCTTCCTCAGTAGATCTTCTTCAGTCTTAACTTGATGTGATCATGTTGGCCTCACCTTCAACTGAAACCTGAGTTATCTTAAAACATCCTGTGATCCTGTGAGTCAGGCCTCGTGGTGAGTGGAAGACTCGATTCCTCAAATAAAAAGGTAAAAAGGTCTCCAAACCACTTCAGCTTAGCATCAGTAGTTTTAAAACCTGGCAACTAAATGAGAAGTGTAACCTCTTTGTCTCAAACACCCAGAGCAATTTGTGGGAAAAATAGTCCCACTCCTGCCATGTAGGGACCATTTATTGGCCCACAACCCATTTTGTTTACTGACCCATAGTATAAGAACCCTTTTAGCAGAGAATAGAAAAATCAGACAGGACCTTGGAGTGTGCAAGCACAACGCTGGCTGCAAACCAGGAATGAAGGCTTCACTTGATGTCACTTTAATCTACCCTTTTTATTCCTTGTCTGCTTTGTTCATCAGAGGAGCCACCTCTTCAAAAGCCTTTCCGCTGTCAACCAGGCCTGCACAAACTTTATCCATTTGACTTTTATTTAAGTGCAAACAGATAACATCTGCAAGTATAAATCCACCAGGAAAGAGGGGGGAAAAAACTCAAGTGGCCATGCGGGGAGGATGCAGACTCAGACAGAAAATTGTCTCCAAGATGAAGTGCATTAAAGAATCCATAACAGTTTTCTCTGAACGCTGACATTTCATCATACAAGAATATATAAAAATGTGTAAAAGTTGGGGACGTGTTTATGAATTATTCATCAGATGTAACTTTTTTGCTTATTCATATTGCCTATTTCATTCTCATATGATCACATAATCCTGTCAAATAATATCAGTGTTCTTTTAGATTAATATTCAGTCCATATTTAGCTTAAAAGAGTGTATTTTAAACTGATGCAGTCTGAAATTCTAAAATATAAAGAAAACTGTTTAACTTTGGAAATGCTGTGTGCATTAAAATAATCTTCGTTCAAAGGTCCACATACCAGCTTTTCAGAGCTTCAACTTCTCATGGTCTTCATCAGGACATGGAAGTAACTCAGGGGTCACGTGATAGCAGTATAACAATGCATGTGGCTTCTGAAAATGTGAGGATTTGGCATGTTTCTCTGTTTTATGTTGTTGTGATTCAATAATCTAATATTTAGATTTAAATCAGCTAAATCTATCACTATAAAACAGTTGCTTTATTCAGTTTGCAGGATCAGCAATGACTGAACGTATATACGGTGTCTCATGTGGTTATTTCCGTTCAGTGTTGTCGTGTTATAACTTGATCTAATTAGATGAGGACAAATACATTACTTACCAAAGTTGGACTGCAGCAGAGCTGAAGTTGGTTGCGGTCCAAGTCAAACCTCAAGTCTTAATAAATATAATAAGCGTTGAAATGAGTCATGCAGCGGCGTTAAGGCAAATATTTACATGTATTAAAATATGCTTGAATATAAAAGAGGACAAAACACACGAAGCTGTGACGCTCTGCATGATTTGTCAGACAACTGCAATCCAACAAAAGCTATCAAATATCAGAACAGTAAAACAGTCTGCAAACAGTAAATGAATGAACTTTTTTTGTGTGTGTGTCCCATTCTGAAATTCACATGGATGTAATGATATATTAATTAAAACAAAATACAGATTTCAGCTTCAAGTGTGCGTCAAGAGAAAGGTGCTGACAGGCTGGTTTATAAATGATGTGCTGTAGATGCTCTCAGAGTTGCTCTGCTGTTTATGTACAGAAGCACATTCACGCATGTTTGCACACTTAACTTTACAGTGGCACGTTTACATACGTCATCTATAACTGACTGGACAATCAAATGGTTTCATTTGCTTATTTGTGCTGAGCAGAAGAAGTTGCATGCTTTCTGAGGAAAAGATCCAGTGCAGACACAGATCAAGCTCATCTAAGAGGCTAGGCGATGAACAGGTAGCTAAGCTAGCTTTCATTTCCTGCAGCACGAGCAAGTTCAACACACTGGCTTTGTGATGTTTCTTTGCAAATGCATCACAAACAAAGAAACGAGTGAACGATGAATGAAAGGATGCTTTTAAGGTGGAATGTTTTCTTGCATGTTGTGCAATGCATGAGTGGACGGCGACTGTGACTGTTCATTTGTTTTAATTGACTCTTCAAGCTATTTTAAAAGATGTATTTGAATTTCAGTTGGATTATGCAAACTGTGCCATTCCTGTGTGCTCACAGCACTGCACCTGTGGATGCTCAACAGGTAACCTTGCAGCTGGTTTCATCATTGAAATCAGAAACCTCATTTTCTGTTTCTGACAGAGGGTTCAGGCGTGCTGGAGGTAAAGCTTTGTCACACGTAAGTTAGATACAATCAAGTGAGCCAGCCTTCATTGTTTGGCTGCATGTGATTACTGCCTGTGATTCAGACAGCTTTACTTTCAAATTCTCTGTGCTCGCTGCATTTTGAAGCTAAAACTTGAGGGGTGTGACGCAGGAAAGATGCCAGAAACTGAACAAAAACAACAGGAAAATGATGAAGACATTTAATATTTTAAAAAAAAGACATTTTCTCAAAAGAAGAACGGCTTTGTTGCTATTTAAAGATTTCTTTTGTGATTATATGGTTATTGAACAAGTTAAGTGAAGGGCATGGATACTTAATTATCCAATATAAAACCATCACAGTGACATCGCCGGCTCTTATTAAGATATTTTTATCATGTGGTGTGACAGTAGGAATTTGTCTGGGTTTGACAGCTTCCTGCGAACAATAAGACAAGATAATGAATTTCTACAGTGGCGAAGCAATGATTAACACATGTCAGGAGTCTGCAAATTAAATGTAGTTCAGGAAACGATGAAAATGATGCAGCAGATTGAGCTTTGAGAAGAGGATGCTGGCAAGAAACCAGAAACTAAACATGTCACCTCTCTAAACTGTAGTTTATTCCAATCTCCGGTGCCTGCTGCCGTGTTTTGTTTGCATACCGTGTCCAATCACATAAGGCATGCAGCTCCTGAACTCACTCGTACAGTGTGTGGTTTGTCCTCCTTCGGTTGAACTTACTTGCGACTTTGTTGAACAGATTGGAAACATAAGAATAAATCTGCAGAGGACAAAAGCTGTTTGTGGCCTGAAGAACACAAAGAACTCGGCTCATTTTATTTATTTGTGTAAAGGCTGCAGAGAGGTTGACTTTTGTGTCCACTGAAGCAACAAAAGTTGAGAAATGTGACATTCATTGACATTCATTCATGAAGAGACCATTAACACTTTGATGGGTAACACTTTATATTAAGGTACACATATTCACTATTAGCTAGTTGCTTATTAGCATGCCTATTAGCAGCATATTGGCACTTTAATACTTGTTATAGAGCACCTATGGGAGGAGGTATGCTTATTAAGGGTTAAGTTCTTAATATTATAATTAATGTACAACAGCTTCCTTACTTACAATCAATAAGCAGTGATAAGGACGTTATTGAGGGAAAACTCTTCATGCAGAATAAGGTATTAATAAATGCTTTATAATGACCCATACAGAGCCAATATGCTACTAATATGCAAGCTAGTAAGTAATTAGTGAACTGTGAATATGTGTTCTGTAATATAAGAGTTAGATGTTTGATGTATTATTACAAACATTATTTCATTCTGAATAGAGTCCTTAAAGGTCATATGTGCAGACCAATCATGCGCTGGCGCTGGTGTGTCCGATCCTGACAGAACTGTGAAGTGAAGGGAAAAGCGCCGTCCGTGCTCTTTTTGCCGTGTTAATTAGCGGAGCATCACTCTTGTGCCACATTGGTGTCTCTTTTTTCCAGGGTTCAGGTCAGCCACATCTTATTCTCACATCATCTTTGAGTCTTATGGCCGTGACAAAGTGGGAGACACACCATTTAAAAGATTAAATCAAGTAATTTATTACTAGTACTTAAGCACATTAAATGCAAGCATAATATAATATCAGAGAACGTGGGATGTGAATGTCAGTAAGGTCACTCATGGAGGGTGAGAATAGTGTGTGAATGTTGAAGAATGAGTAAAACAATCGAAGGAGAACCAAGGAGAAACTCAGGCTGCCACAGATGGAGGGAGGAGAGAGAGTAACCTCCATCATACAGGCTGCTTACAGTCCAGAAGGCACTGATGAAAACACCCTCCCAACAATTCACAGGTTTAATATGTGAGCTTTTGAGGAGTAATACAGCAGAAAATACAGTAACTATGTAAAGATGGAGAGGAGTAATGGCATCCTGAGCAGAGAATAAAGGCTTAGCTTCTTGGTGCATGTTAGTGCATATGAGTCCCTCTCAGTGCAACTGTTGGCCGTCCCCTTTAGAAAGAGGTTCAGACTTAAAGGGGCTCAGGCGGCTGTGGCCCAGGAGGTGGAGCATCCACCCCTTGAAGGTCGGTGGTTTGAGCCCCAGCTCCTCTAGTCTGCATGTCACCGATGCTGTGTCATCGGTGTGTGAGTGTGTTTTTGTGAATGTCGCGTGCATTTCCCCTCCAGTCAGCAGTCAACATGGACAAAGAAACTAATTACATTATAAAAACCGACAGTGGAGGTCGGCACCTGCGACCACCGCAGACATGTTGATGAGCGACTGAACATAAATCTGCTTTTGGCGAGTGTTGATTCCTCCAGAGCTCCTCAGCACTCAGAAGCTGCCCACTCCTCCTCACACAACACTTATTTTCTATCTACCATAGTGGTTTATTTTGAGGTGGTGATTGTTGGAACAGTAGCACGATGAACCAAGACGAAGGTAAAATCTCTGATTTTGTTAATGGAGTCCGGCAGCATTAAGGAGAGCTATAACGACTGTTTCTGGTTATGGGGCAGGTGTGGCAGGTGCACCTGTTTGTTTTGGTCTGAGATGCTGAAGCTCTCGTTCACCATCTAGTGAGAGTGAATGTCATATATAGAACCTTTAATTACCAGGCATCGTAACCCACACGGACACTGGTGAATAACAGCAGGGTCATCACGATTGGACCAGGCTGTCCATTTCAGATCGGGTCATAAAGACCTTTACACTACAGAGGATTTTAGCCCCTTTTGGCCCATTGTGTTGCTTTTACGGAACATTCACCATATGGTTCGGTTTCAGTGCTCTCATCAACCGCGTCCTTTAGCTGCAGAAGGCAGCAGTTTTCAGAAAACAAATTCTGATAAACAGGCATTTAACAGATTACAGAATGTAGATAACGTACTATGAAGGCTGGAAACCTAAGACAAAGAGCAACTTTGACAATCTGACATGGAGTGAGTGGAAAAGGGCCTCCTGCCTCCTCACCTGCAGGGAGAAAGATGCAGGTGAGGAAGCGGGAGGGGAAGTCAGACAACTGCAGAGGAGATGAGGGAATTGGGAGCAGTTGTGTGGATGGGTGGGGCAGCCAGGTGATGGGGAGAGGAGGGAAAGTCAGAGGGCATCTGGCAGATGGATGGAAAACGGCAATGAAGGGACCTGGGGAATAGAGAATGTGGCTGGAGAGGAGGGACGGAGCGAGACAGTATGTTACCTGCCCAGCACCAACCGGCGGACAGATTAGCCGGTGCAGCAGTGGAGCCAGGTATTTTTCCCAGCAGATAGAGGAGATTAAAATAGAGCTAAAAGGAGAGTGAATATTGGACTGGTGAGAAGAGAGAAACAGGACTCCAGCTGAATGACAATGCTTCTATCCCGAATGTGTAAATAGGCAAATGTTCGTTAACCAGAGCAACTTCAAAATGTCAGAATATGTGTGTTTGTTGGCCTGTTGTGGAGTTCCTCTGCTGACCACAGGCCAAAGAAATCAATCGATAGAATAAAATAAAAAAAGAAGAGCTGGTCAGGCAGAACGTTTCTGTAGAACACCAGCTTGTACCCCTGCATTACAATACAGCATGATGATTTCACCAGAGGAATAAAGTAGGAATGTGATAGACAATGTAAAATCTCTGAAATGTGTGGCGACACCTCGCAGGGTTTTTAGCCGTTTGAGACAATGAAGTGACAACCAACAGACGAAATGACAAGATGAACACATTCAGAAGCAGCGTCTGCACATATTTACCCATGCAAGGTGTTAAATCACAGCGTACCAGGACGCAGGCAGACTGCCGTTTAAGAGCAATGTGTCATTAAAGCCCAAGGGACTGCAGGGTGTCACTACAACCCAACACTACAGCAGGTGATTTCACGCTTTGCTTCCTCCTCTGGTTGAAGGTGTGCTAATCAGACGAATCAGCTGCTGCAGTTATTGGCTGGAATGAAACACGGGGTACACCTGGGTCCAGGTGACAAGGGTATGAGATACAGAGGACATCGCTTGCTTGAAAAGCAGAGCCTTTAAAACCCCCTTTCTGTAGAGAAGCGAGAGAGGCAGAGAGACGCTATTGTGGCTGAGCAGGAAGAGGCAGCACTGCTCCTGCTTTCTGCAATGCGCAGCACGACATGATGTGACAAACATCCCATGATGCCGAACGTGAGGACAGGGCTGGGTTCGGTCCCTTCCTGGAACAAAGCAGACCAGAGCAGAAGAGAGCAGCGGAGAGAGGAGAAAACTCGGCTTCCAGGAAAAGCCCATCGCCATCCCAGGAAGCTATGCCTGGAGCGGCGAAATGCCGAAGCCTGCGAAAGCTGCCCTGCAGCGCTGCTCTCCGAATGCCAGCCAGTAATGTGCCACCTGTTTAGAGCTGCGAATTCGACATCCGCGAGCAGAGCGCTCTGCTTCCCTGCTCCTACCAAAGCCTTTATCCACAGGAAGCCACGAGCTGACCACCAAGGACGAGCTCTCGAGGCTCAAACGCCGCAGATACAGATTACCCTCCTCCTCCTCTTCTTTATGTGTCTCCTAACTGCCTGTGTGCTTTCTTTCACATCTGCTTTTCGATCACGTTCCAGCCAGCTGTACACTAGCTTGTGCACAGCTGGTTGGCTGGGATTTAAGGAATTACCCACGTCACCTGGCCAGGTGGAGTCTAGCTGAAGAGAGAGAGCTGTTACATCTTCATCTCCTTCTTTCTTTATCTCTCTAAGTCTTGCTGTCATTCCTACGGATGTCCTCCATCTCTATTATCTCAGTAAATAACACTTGTTTTTGTGTTTCGCTCCGTCACACACACACACACACACGATGGGAGTGCAACTCTAATTTCAAACTGTTACAGCTCCCCTCGTCTCCTCTTCGTCCTCTCGTCTGCTTTTCCTCTCCTCTCTGTCAAATTCAAATAAGCGTTATTTGCGATATGACTGCAACAAATAAACAAACACTAATCCAGCCTGGTAAAATATTCAATGAAAACACTATCACAGAAGTAACTGCATCTTCCCTAATCTCCTCCCGCTCTAATCTCTTTTTCCCTCATTTTCCTTGCCTCGTCCCTACTTTCATCTCTCCTCCTTTGCCTCCTTCCTTCCCTCCTCTTCTCTCAGCAGGATGACTATTGGCAAATTGAGCGAGGCAGGATTAATTGTCATTCAATGTCTATTACTGCCACTGCTGCTTAGTTCAAGCCGGCACTGTAGGTGAGGGGAAGAGAGAACAAGGAAACAGATGATAGAGTGAGAATGGGAGTTAGGGATGGAAAGCAGGAGGGGAGAGGGGAGGTTAGGAGGGGAGAGAGGAAGATGCTGTAACAGCGAGAGACAAAAACAGACAGCACCCTGCTGTCAGCCGGGATGTCCAGACCGTCCGTGCCCCTGACATTTCCCCCTTGTCTCAGCACAATCTGAGGCCTCCTGCTGAACAACACCCCTCCTCCCCATCACACACCGATACACACAATCCCACAACAGCAGGAGGAGAGTTACACACCAAGGGCGAAACCTCCAAGACCTCCAGAGTCAGACCGAGACAAGCCATCATCTGCTTCGAACACCCGCACCACGTCCGCTGTGGGTGGATAGATACTGCTGTATAGGTTTAAGGCTGAGCCCATTTGAACGACTTCACATACTGTTGGCTGGTTTAATCTACAGCATCAATGCATCATATTCTACAAGATCATCATATGTTTGTAGTGTGGCTGTCTTATGAGAACCACGTATCTCCAAAAAGTCAGAAAAACAGCCTGTTTTCAGCTTTGTGTCAATGCATTTTCCAGCTGATCCAAGAGACTTTTTAAACAGTTTATTTAGCTGAAGAGGGAGAAGAAGTTTCTCAACACGTGAAGGAAAACATCATCCTTCAGTTTATCAGAAACATTCACATTAAAAATCACCATATTTGGAGATACAGGGTTTTCAATGCACATGGTAAGTTGTGATAGTAACATCGTTGAGCAAAAAGTACAATACTTGCCTCTGAGATGTAGTGGAGTAGAAGTGTAGTTGCATTCTTAAGTACCTTGTACTTAAGGATGCAGAGTACTTGAGTAAATGTCCTTATTGCATTTTTACCATATCGCACACTTGTCAGCAGATGAATGAATGAATGAACTGTCAAGCTAAAAACAGCATGGATGAGAAACTCTCACGGTAATGTTGAACATCTGCAGCTCCGTGACCACTGAACGTCTACTGATCTAGACGGTGTGATACGGTTGAAAGCTCCTGAACCAGCAGGTAAGTGGACCTTGAGTTGAGATCATTTGTTAGATGAAGCATCAAGCTCATTGTCGTACAAATAAGTAGATATAAACATGATGTTTTAGCGCAGTCCACAGGTGTCTAGATGTGAAATTACGACATTTGAAATCGTGTTTGACGTGTGATAAACATGTGAAATGTGTCTCATCATGTGCTAAATTGTCACATGTAGAAAAATCCATGAATAAACTAAATTAACTAGGGTAAAATAATTTCAAAGCAGTTATACACCACAAAAAAATCAACCCCTTGCTAACAATCACAGTAAAGACATTTAATTGCACCATTCACCTTCACTAATCTTCCTATACAGCACATCAGTCTGGACCCTGAAGGGAAACGGCGGTAGAAATCATGTGATAACAGGCGCCTGTTAAGTTTTGCGAGCGCCTCCTGGCATCCACAGCTGATCCGGACAGATTCTCACTTCTGCCGAGGAAAAAACTTGCAGGTTGTGTTGTGTTACCTGACGCTATCAGCAGCAAAATGTTCACACCACAGAGCGCTGCTGAGTAATGACTGCCACCCAGAGAGTGACCCCCCATCATTGAATTCCCCTTAAGATTAATGTGGATGCAAACTGCACCCAAAGCAATAAGAAAATAGGGAAACAGTTGGAAATGGAAAACAAAAGTGTGACAATTTGGAGCTCACTGTTGAACCCTGTAGAAGCAAGAAAATCAAATGAAAATGTCCGAAATAAAAGCTGTAGAGGTAAAGAAATAGTCGTTCTTGACAGCTCACTCTCTTTGCATTTTGTCGGTCTGTCTCATATTAATTAATACATGTAGCTGCAAAGGCAACCACTGCTAACCAGAGTGACCGAGAGACTCTGGCTGCATCAGCTTTGGGAGTTCAGGGCAAGAAAAATGGATCAGAAAACACTCGAGGTTGCAGCCTGGAGCTGAAGGACGCGTTGGTGGCCAGCGGTAAGAGAAAAGGCAGAGTTCTCATAAACCGTTGTGTCAACAAAAACTACAACACATGTTGTAGTAAAAAAAAAAAAAAAACTGAATTGGATGCTGGAAGAAGGAGGGCTGGAGCGACAGGGTCAGAGCAGAAAGCTCAGGTGCGTGAATTAAAAAAGACCCGTCAATAACTTTTAGTTGAATGTATTAGTGCTGCGTGTCAACTGCAAAAGACACAGAGAAACATGCTGCACGAAGCAGAAGAATAGTTCCAGACCCCATCTGTGTCTGCTGAACCATCGTGTCATAAATATTTCAGGATGTGACTAAATGACAAAAGAAACTCTGGAAGGAATAGTTTGACATTTTGGGAAAGAAGCTTTTCTCCGCTGCCGAGAGATAAACAAGAAGAACGATCCCTCTCCTTCGGCCGTGCTCTCAGCGTGAAGCTGCAGTCGGACAATGATTAGCGTAGCTTAGCATAAAGACTTACTCACCTTGAAACCACAAAATGTCATGATCATGTACTTGTGCATGGATTCTAAAGATTCTAATGTGCTCATGTGCTAGCATCTGGTGGTTGGTGTCATTTTTAACCACGGAGAGAGCCAGACGAGCTTCCAGTCTTCATGCTAAGCTAATCCCCTCTTAGCTGTAGCGCCGTTGCGAACACTGGTCTTGATTTTTTCTGTCTCCCAAAATGTGGAGCTGTTCCATGAATGGTGTCCTTTGTTATTTAGCAGCTGGTATCCTGAAATATTAATCAAATGATGGTTCACCTTTAAAAGTTTATCCTTGAATTTTGAAATAACTGCTGACCATTGACTCTCTGAATATTTTACTCTGCCTTTTACTGCCATCGCAGCTGGAAATACTTTTGTATGGAAGGAACATTTTTTATCATTGCTGACATGTTTTCATTTATTCCCTTTTTTTCAGCTGCATAGCATGTTAAGGTAGTAGCAGTAACTGTTCCTTCATGCAGCAAATGACTTAAAGTCTGATTTAAAATTACCTTGGATGCAAGTTGTGCTGTTCATAAAGCGTTACGACGCATAAGTATTGTACACTTTAAGCATGTTGTGTGCAATATTTCCAGTGCGTTCTACAAGATATTACAGTAAAGTAGTTTACCCACATGAGATTCGACTGTAAAAGAGTCATATGATCCGCCATATGATCCTCTAATGAGCTCATTTTCCCGTATATATGAGGCCATCTACTGCACTTAATGAAGTTTTGTATGCAAAATAATTGCCTCTGTGTTTACACTGTGTGTCAATGTCAGTATCTACATTACCGTTAATAGGTCTGGATGGTTGTAGTGTTTATTATATTGTTATTGGAAAAGTCTGTTCTTGATTGATTATTCATCTGCAGCTTGTTTGTGATGCACATCGTTACGTGCGGGGAAAAAAACAATTAGAAAACACGAGTCTTTTATCCTCTCAAGGCAACTGTTTCAACTCAGCTGAACTGACGGAGAGAGAAAGTGATGTAGAAACAAACAGGAGACGAAGGTGGAGAAGAAAACAGAAAGAGAATTCAAGAAACGGAGAAAGAGGTGGCATCTGGGGATGCTGAGGAATGGAGGGGGGAGATGGTCCAGGCTGGAAAAGAACGGGAGACAGGTTGAAAGACAGTAAGAGAAAGACAGAGGTGAGGAGGAGAGAGGGAGAGATGGAGAAATAAAGGTATGGTGGAGGCAGTGGAGGCACGGCTGCCCGGGCCTGCGGTTTGTTAAATAGCTTTTTGATGGAATTGGTAAAGCAGTGAAGCCTGTGACACTGTTAGCTGCCACAACACCAGGAGAGAGAGCAAGATGGAGAGGTCAACAGAAGGAAAGAAAGAAAGGATAGATGCAGTTTGAAGGAAGGAGATAAAGAGAAGAAATCAGACGGAGTGAAAGTGAAGGAGTGAAAGATTAAAATGTTGATTTTTTTTTTTATTTTGCTGTGGAGTCATTCTGCCCTCCAGAGGTGATGAGTGTTATTACAGCTCTGCTACACCTGAAACACGATGTCTGCAACAGCACTGAGTGTGTGTGTGCGTGTGTGTGTGTGTGACAATACAAAGGATGTTTTAGGCTCTTATTCATGTCAATTCAATTTCATTTGGACATGTTTGGTAAGTGCTTCACAGATGCTTTCTAACACATTAACTCCCCACTGACTCTCAGTTAATTGAATAAAAACATGAAGATCAGGTCATGGCCTTCTTTAGAGGAACATAAATCCAGTTAAGACGTCTTAATCTGAATAAACATCCTGTGATCAATATAACACACTTTCCAATGCCACTTTTGTACAAAAATAAATAAATAAATAAACCTAATAATAAACTGCCGTTTTATAGAATAGGCACACAGAAAATTATGTGTTTTACTTGTCTGGAATAAGCACGAGCAAGTCTTGAGTCACAAATATGTTCATAATCCCACATCGTACACAGCATTTCTGCTAATGTTTCACACAAAACTGCCGACTTCACTGCCACTTTAAGACTTATGCTCAGTGTCACAACTAGAGATGTCTAGACACACACAATGTTTAAATATATTTATATTTTTATATTCCATGTTCATGTTTTAGATTTATATTCAGTTTCTACTATGTGGCTCGATGCTGCACACTCAATCTCTCATGCACGATGACAATAAAGCTATTTGAATTTGTGTTTGTGTATGCATGACAACTGTGAGAAGTGAAACGTACAGAGGTTTTACATCTGTTTCATGTCAGCTGTCAGTGGCGCTGACAGCTACAGGACTCATATTTTACAGATGTAGTCATACATAAATAAACTCTTTCAGAGAAAAGACTTTGACGTGAATTTGTTAAGGGGTCCAAGCAATTTGGGCTTCATACAAGAAAACAAATAGGCTGAGAAGCTGTCAGTCACACAGAGCACAGACAGAAGCTGCTTTAAAGCACCAGAAGACCGAACCTGAATCTGTGTTAATGCAGAAAAGTGGAGTAAAAGTTGGTAAATGTCTTCTCGGCCAGTTTCTGTTCTTTTTTACAGGCGAGTGGAAACAGTATCTGACAGCTTTTAACTGAGCAGATTTTAAGCTTTGTAAAAGGAGCCTGAATGCAGCCTGCACTTGTAGCTAACAGCTCCCTGCTGCTGCTTACCCACCGTGATGCACACACGTACAGTAACCCAACATGACTCTCACACACACACACATATTTAAAAATTCATACATACGTAAGTGTCTGCTCTTTTCTGCTCCGTGGGGTAAACTTTGATTTCGCTCTAAACTGCTCCTGACAAAATAACACATCACAGCATCAAAGCGCTGGAGAAAGTCTATTTTTGCGATTTTTCCCATTCCCCCCACTTCTCTGTTCCAGATCGATTTGTTTCTTTGAAGACGGATTGTGAGAAGAAAACAGAACGGCTCAATCCATCATTCTGTCTGCCTGAGGCCCCGTGCCATAAACAATACATTACTGGTGGTATCTGAAAGCGCCTGTTGGAGCCTGGTGCAGTTCAAAGCTATAACCACAAACAAACAGAATGGAACCACACAACTTATTCCAGATAATTCGTACTGCTACCTGCCTCTGTGTGTGCTTCCTCTGCTTCACAGCACTTAGGATCACAGTGAAGAAGCATTTAGCACATGCATTTATCTGACACTCCGAAACGCGGAACGAGAGCAGACTCAGTCAGCATTCATGATTCACCGCGCGGCCGAAACGAGCTGCTGCGCCTCTGCTCCATCACGGGAGGAACGAGGGAAGCCTGCAGAACAAAACCGGGACAGATGAAGGGTGGAGGATTTACAGCTCCGCACATTTTCAGGCTTGGCTTCAGCCTCAGTGTTGAGGCAGGGAAATGGGAATCGAAGTCATGAGCTGTCTGGTGTTTTTTACGAGGTACAGATGCTGCATGAGAATGAATGTTGAAAATGTTACCAATATCTGACTGTTTTCATAGCAATCGTTTGCCTCAAAGATCAATGTGCCTGCATCCCATAAACTTCTTGTTGTTGCTGTAGTCCTTAAAGCTATGGGTTAAAATAGATCAATAAGGTTAATATTGACTGCTAGATTCACCTCATCTGTGTCTTTAAAGGATAAGGCTGGTGATATTCTTTGTTTTTATTGTTGTCTACCAAAACCAACTGTGCATGAGCCTGCAGCTCTCAGCTCCAAGACCATTTGTCTCACTTAAATCTTCAATAATGGGTCTAAAATATGTATATATTTTAATTTGTGCAGAGGTAAATCATTGATGAACAACTTTGCTCTGTAGCTTTTAACTAACGCTGCTCAAACATAAGTAAAAATCACTTTTGTTGGGGACTATTTCCTGCTGCGGATATATACACAATTGGTTCTCCAGTGAGTGTTTGGAGCAGCAGGACGGTGTTTGTGGGATTAAGTCAAATAAACCACAACGTCTGCATTCACTGTAATGAAGGAACATGTCAGTCAGTGCAACAGTGAGGCTCACTGACGTGTTTTAATCATTTCTCGACAACAGTGGAGCTCTGTGGCACGAGGAAGAAGATCTATCAGGCTTTTGCTACACTGATGATACTAATAGATTATTTCAGTGTTTGGTTTTTTTTTTGTCATTTTGTGGGATTTGTTGACAATAAGACAACAATAATTATAGGATATCACCAGATTCATCCTCGTCAAGGTCTCAGTTCCTTGTTAAAGATGATTTGTACCCTTGTTTTCATTAATTAATTCATTTTCTGTTTTTGTATAAATCTGCACATGTTCAAATAATGTGTTCAGTCTAGTTCCTGCCACATGTGATTAATCAGCTTTCCTGATATATTTTTGATTGCAGATATAAAGTAAACATTGGTGATAATGGTACTCAACAGCACCCCGAATCCCAGACATCACCTAACGACTCTTCATGTGCTGAAACTGAGCTGCAAACTGTGTTGATAGTTTGAAAAGCTCATCGGTGAGCCGGAAACTTAAAAGCACTGCTGGGAATAACAGAACACAAATACCACGAAGAAAAAGGAAGTTATAATGAAACATGATTCTTTTAATGTGTTTGTGGATGAGATGTTACCTCAGGTAAAATTCAGGAGTTAAGAAGTCATTACCTGCAGACAAGGTTTGGAATGGAAAACACTGTTATGAAGGATAAACTACTGAGTCAGTTCGCTCTACAGTAACTTTATGAATATTCAGATTCCTTGTCAAGCTTCAGTAGTTATCAGGGCTGTAGTAGCTCTGCAAATAATACATGATGTGTGCACATTTTATATTAACTTGTGCAATTGAAGTGCAGATTTTATACACAGTCACCTGCTGCTCCCTTAATGTCATTCATAAGTATCAGCTATATTTGAGAATTTATTCATTCTAATTATGAGACTGTGCTGCTCCTGGGAGCAAACCACTTCACAAGATTCTGATAATTCAAACCAAAGAAACGCAGAACAGAGCGAAAGACTGACTCGAGGGCAGAGGGAATGTAAACAGACAAATCAATTCCACATCTGTGTCGTGCATAACACAATCCAGAAAATGATGCTTTGAGAAATATTTCTGCTCCTGGCCTTCAGAGATGTTTCTTTTTTTCTAACGCAGAGGGTCAGTCCTGAATCAAACACTCCTCTGACTCACTGACAATAACAGTGAAACCTGTGTTGTTCTAATCAAACATCTGTTTGCGTCTTATTTGGGCGCCAGGTTGATGAAATTGCAAAGGATAATGTATCATCAGATGAAAAACTGCTTGTGACTGTATCACTGAGTAATCTCAGGTGTGTGAGATAAATGCTAAACGAGATTCGTCCTCATTTGAACTCCTGCTGCTTTCCACAAAACATCCACGCCCGAAACTAAATGTATTCAATTATATTAATTACTTACTTGAGGAAACGTTGAGCGTGCTTGCCTTACTTTAAAGAAATGTTCTCCAGACATTCAGCACACAATCCCTGCTCCCTGCTACTTAGTCACAGCAGCCATTTACCATAAAACTGCACAGCAGATCTGACAGCTCATAGTGTCGTTGCCTCCCTGCAGCATGTTGCCAAACTAATGGCTCGCCGCTGTAAGTGAAATCTGTGCTAGGAAAGTGAACCGCGCAGTCACTTTGCTCAACAGTTGGAATCGATGGAAACAAAGGACTCTCTGGGTAAAGGCTGGGGATCAGCTCCGGTCCACGGGCTCATTAACCAGCATCTATCCTGCTCTATTAGCTGGAATGGAAAAGGTCCCTGAAGGTGGCGGTCCTGTAACTCTCCAGTTCCAGAGACAAAAAGGCAACTATTTTCACACTTACTCACATACTGATCCCTTGAGGTCTCCCTGGCCTGGCTCGCTGGCGAAGATGAGGGCCATTAGCTACCTCTGTTTTTTAATGGAAACAGGGGTTAGCTGCATCAGAGACAGTCAGTGAGTGTGACGGTGCTGGGCTTTGCCATTCCTGCAGATATACAAGCAAAAAAGAAAAAAAATGTCTGCTTCTGTGTCACCAACACACACACAAAAAAATACCCTGCTGCTTTCAAGGCCCTAAGCAGAGAAATCTGCTATTTGTTCCTCGTACAAAACACCCACGATGTGTTTACCTTCAGCTAACAAGCAGCATGGTTTCCAGAGGCAGAAATAGTTTGCAGTCGCTGTTTGTTTTAACAGAGGCTTTCATCGGCAAAGTGCAGGAGCTGACAAGTTTAGGCCGTCAAGAAGGGAACAAAAGGAGGCCTCTAGAAATCACAGCAGCAATACACACACAGTTTATTCTGTCGCTCGCGTAAACACACAAATGCTCTGCAGAAAGACAAGCGCCTCCTCGGGAGAAGCCCGTCATCCGTCCGTGTCACACACACGCGGCACGCCAACCTGGCAGGTGTATCGCACATGCACGCTGACATCGAGCCACATGTAAGGTGGGAGCCACGATGTGTGTGCAGGACTCCTTCATTACTTCTGATTATTATTTTCTAATTAAAGCATGATAGCAATACCTGCACGCAACAACGCCAAGTTTTATAGGACATTTTGTTACGATTTTGAGATACTGGGTGCCCCCTAGTGGCCGCATGAATTATGTCTCTTCCCCATCAGGAACGAGGACAAAACTGACTCGTCTCAAAGCAGCGACAGTGCCTGGATACAAAGATACAAAGAAAAGCTGATAAATGTTTTGTACTTAATTCTGGAAATCCTTAGTTTAAAGCACATTTCTGAGAACCAGTCATCAAATCTCAGTAAGAAGCATCTTATAAAGATAAAGACAAAAAACACTTGAAAGCTTGATCATAAAAACTGCCTGGTATGAAAATACGTCCTCTCAGACAAAAACACATGTCTTTCCTTGATTCAAGACATTTCCTCTTGCTTTGATGTTTCTTTTGGCAGCCTGTGGGTAATTTTGGAAGGCCATTAAAACAAGGCTTTTTTATCAGAAGGCTTTTCAATTAATATCGCCGGCGTCACGCAAACCACAACCAGCGTTCTACCTGTAAGCCCCTGTGCTGTCGCCACTCTGATGTTCTTCTAATCACCTTGAAGCTGCAGCTCAGGTGACGTGCGTATATCTTGGCCGGCATCGGGAAACATAAATACAAGCATGTTTTTGCTTCTGGAAGGCAACAGACTGCTCTCAGGTCTTCTCTCAGTACGGGAAATCAATGCAGCAGCACAGTTTAGGAAAGCAGACGTTGAATCTCTTTAGCAGTAAGTGTTTAGTGATATGTTCATCTCCAAAACTAACTAATGGACTGTTTTATGATGCTTTATACTGTTTATATGTTTGTCATGTTTGTGTAAGTGTGCTGACTTGTGGCGTTGTAGTAAATGTGCCGATGGATCTGGAGTGATGAGTGCTGTGACATGTGACTGAACGGGTCATTCGGGGGTTGTGAGGTCTGACTGATGGATGTACAGCACGCTGGACGGACTCACTTCAATCCTTTTGGTTCGGTTTCTTATTTTGGGCTCACAGCTTCGTCTTCATGCCGTTTCTTTTCCATTAGGTCATTCATTTCATGTCATTGTGGCTGTTTTTTGTGTTATTCTGGAGTCCTAACGCATGTGATTTATCTCCTTGAAGCCGTCCTGTTTTGGATACTGGGAGGTTAGGTCGGGGTGTGGGTTAAGGTCAGGATCATCCCTCTTGTCATTTTTCTTATGACGTGTGACAAACAGCTTCAGCAGATTGAAAACAGCCTGAGCTCAATAATCCATCACACCAAACATGAAGAACTCATTTATTTTTGTCAAAGTTTGTTTCATCATTATTTCATTGTGCCCGTGTTGAGCATTTTCATATCAGCGTGGGGATTAGGTGACGCTCTGCTTAGTGTCAATCACCTGACACCCACAGGAAGAAACGGAAGGAAATAATCCCTCGATACAAACTTCACATCCGTGCTCTCATAATGGGCTCAGGGAGAAAGAGCATGAGGTTATTTTTTTCTTCAATACAACAGTTAAAACTGCTGACATTTCTTCTCTCAACATGCTTTAATTTAACTCCTTACATCCAGCTTTTCCCTTTTTAAATCCCTTTATGGTGCTCTCAGACAGCAGGTGCTCGCCGTCGCCTCTTACGCTTGCAGTGTAGACATGGCGTCTGTTTGCAGCTGGTGATGGTTGAACTTTTTTTTAGCTTGAACCACGAGATCAAGAGAAACCACGTGAAGGAAAACAATGCAGGAGGTAATTTCACTGCGTCCTGAGCTCAACACCAGGAATGAACCCCAGTTTCCTCCCACATGTCCAAATATGTAGAAAATATCATAGGAAATCCATCCATCCATCCATTGTCTTCCGCTTATCCGCTTCCACTTACCCCGGGTCGCGGGGGCAGCAGTCTAAGCAGGGATGCCCAGACTTCCCTCTCCCCAGACACGTCCTCCAGCTCTGGAGGACGTGTTTGGGGAGAGGGAAGTCTGGAGAGCTGGAGCTGGATCATAGGAAATATAAGATATAAAAACATAACATATAAGATGTATTGTATTGAAATATATTTAATATATAAAGTATATTATGTTTAAAATACATTATATTTAATATATAAAACACTGAGGGGGGGGGGGGCTCATATCAGAAAACCTGACAGATCCCTGAATAGTTTGAGCAGAAATATATTATAAAATAACTATGCTGCAAAACATTCAAAATATGCTCTGTGATCTTTTACTTTCTTTCTTCTTTTTTCAAATGTTTCTTGGAAAGATAGTTATTGCGAACACCGATATTTGAATAATGTATGCATGTGTATGTTTTATGATCTTAAGACGCAGGCAAACCACCCAGAAACAACACTTCTCCCTCCTCCTCTTGAACAAAATGGCTTGAGTCTTTAATCAAAGCATAATGATTATTTCACTTCAGGGCTGTGCGCTCACTTTATCAGGTGGCAGCACTGCGACCAGCAAGCTAAACATTTCAGCAGCACAAAAACAAATTTGGTAGCGCACACAGGTGCACGGTTTAACATGTTTTATTGATCAGAATCCATTTGCGGGTCAAAGATGAATAAAAATACTCAGGTTGACTGGCAATTGATCTGGTTCTTTCAGTAACAACTTTCTGACATGAAGAAAACACAAATTATTCACTTCTTCATTTCAATAAAAAGCAAAAAATGTGGAGTTGTAATATTTTACGATTATACTCCTTGTTAATGTTACGCCTCTTACTAAAAAGTAAGTAAAAAACAGCGAGGAAACAGGCTGACTCAGCTTGAAACTCAGTACAGCAGTTTGGCCAACGAAGATAAAGTCTAAGAAACATGCTAATAAACACGGCCCTTATCAAACCGTTAAGATATTTCAACTTTTTAAAGAAATCTGCTTTTATGGTGCTCATCAAGTGGCAGCAGAAGAATCAGCTGCGAGCTAAAAATCCTTCTTTCCTCCTTCGCCAACTTTGTTTGGCGAAGTTGTTCCACAGAAAACCATTCAGTTAACAGGCCATGATCGCAATGAGCAACATGTTTACATTTCCCTCCAAAATCTATACAACGTGATGCTAATTGAACATTTCTTTCCGTCTCTGCGACTGTAATCTGGCTCTCGTGAAGCGGCGCTTGTTGCGAGCTAATCGTCGCCTCCTGGGAAATGTAAGAATCTAATTGAATGAGTTTAGCCGGGGCTCATTTCGCATATTCGCTTAAAACCAATCTATCCTCACCGCTTGAAACTGATGATTTGAAAGAAACTCTTTTGCTAAGTTGACACGCACGCACGTTCCCCCGACCACCCGCCCACACACACACACACACACACACACACGCACAGGCTACGACTGCAGCAACTTTATGTGTGTGTTCGTGTTTCATAATTGTCCATTAGTGTGCAGTAAAAACACAAATTAGTTGAGATGAAGAAACAGACCCAGTGGGGTTCAGAGCAAACATGAAGTCATAAAACACACACACTCTCATGCAGTGTGTCAATAAAGACGTTTAGCTGAAATATTGGGAGTCTTTGCACAGAGACTTCTTTCACGAGGGCTTCTCTGTGTTGTCTCTAAAATCTCTGTTTCTCTGGGTTCTTTTAATGAAGCAATAGGAGAAGCTGTTGAGTCCCAAAAAATCAGCTTTATTTTAACATCAATAGAATGTGCAAGGTTACAGAGCTCTGGGTCTCGACTTTCCTTTCCCTGATCCACAACAGAGTTGGGTCAGTTCATGAAGTCTGACACACTACCTCTCCCTGACCCAGTATTTTATAGACAGAACATGAGGAAATGCTGAAACAGTCGTCGGCTCCTCCTCGTTGCCGTCAGCGATATCTCTCCTCTGCTTGGTCATCTTCAAGAATCCAACGTCACCAGCCCAGCAACCTGTTTGCAAGGACAAATCTAGAGGCACCCTTATCCCTGACGCCAACCTGTTCTATCTTGAGTCGAGGGCCCCAAGATGTCTCCCATGCCAGGCCTCTATCTCAAAACCTCCTGTTCTAGGTCGCACTGGCCTTAGATATATTCTGCACACAAAGAATCACTCCTCGTCTAAATCACTTCTATGAATAATAAAGGAAAAACTTAACTGGGAAGCAGCAGAATATATGTGTGTAATCAAACGTATCAAAGTATAGGAATATGACCCAAATATCCGTCAGTGTGTTTGTGTGTGTTTATGATGTGTGTGTTAGGTTGGACAGCAGTGTATTTTTTTGGATGCAGTTTGTGTTCGTGTGCAAGAAAATGCAAAATAAGAGAAAGGAAACAACTTGACAAATATTCACTGGCCTTTTGCAGCGCTGAGAGGCAGAGAGAGAGAGTGCAGGTGGGCCGAGGAGGAGTGAGGTCACAGGTTATTAATTGCTCTTTTTCATTCCTCAGATTGAAGAGAAGAGACATTTGTGCGTCCTTTAAACACAGCCGCTGAGAGAAAAGCAGAGAGCAAAGAAGTGTCATAAGAGTGATTTTGTTTTTAAATCGCAGAGGGTCGGAGAGGAAGAGGAAAACTAGTTTGTGCGATCCTCGACACTCCCTTCAGAGCCGAGCTAAGAAAAGAGCTGCTGCTCGCAGAAGGCCACGGGAGGCAGGTTTCACTTTCTGTGTTTCCAAGTCGCTGCTGGTGTCTTCGTGCATATGTTACTCCCAGATAACAGCTGAAAAGCCTCCATCTGTAATTGTAGTGTGGTGGCCTGCGGAGAAGGCAGAAATGTCAGCAGGACTCGACGGCAAATTGCCAGAGCAGCCTTTTCCAGATTGTGCGGGCGGGTTGGATTTCACATTTCACGGCGTGTGTGTATTTGTCGTGTAAGACGTGTCGAGTGGACTTATTTTGTTGTTTTGGGACAGCAGTCTCACTGGGAGCTAAATTATTGTCCTAAGTTTTGTTTTTATATTATCGTTGAATTCATTGTTGTTATATCATAGGAACAAAGTGACAGTTGGGATGATTCGTTTAGCGTTGGACAAAGACTGGAAACAGGAGGAAACTAAACCTTTCTTATATACATGTGGTGTTTATTTATGTAGACAAGTGGAAAAGAGGACTTTGCAGTTAAAATCATATTGTGTAGCATCTGAAAATGTGTGGCTTTGGCGCCCCATAGTGGTCATATCAAAAAAGACACTGTGGCAGCCTCCTTCCTTATTTTTTACTGAGATTGTATAATTTGCTACCAACAAAAACCTATCCTATCAGAAAAATTTGAAAGACTCTTGTGAAAAACAGTGATTTTAAAGATGCTTTTTTTGGCCACTTGGGGGCACCACAACAAGCAGCAGACACAGAGAACATTAGCAGTTAGCTGATATAGTATCCAGTGTCCTGTTAGCTCCACCAAGACGATACTCCACTACTTTCACCAGATACTCGCTAACTTTGTCTGCTTTTTGGTAAGCAGGTGGTGTGCAGTTATTTTTATGGCTTTTTTTTTTTTTTTTTGCTCAACACTGCCATGTGCTGCAGCTGGAAACACAGTAATTAGCTAAAAGATGCTGAAACATTGCTCTGCCTTCGCCTGAATGTGTTGGTAAATAGGCTGGTAGCTACAAATGTGGATATGGAACAAGAAATACTTGAGAAGTCAAACTAAAACCATTACATCATGTAAACCTCACCTTAAACTTCTCAGCCCAGGAATGACCTTTCTTGTCTTTGACTATTTCATCCACAGTTGTATTAATAAAGATTTATTTTCTTGGTGCTAAACTCTGATTGGCTGTATTCACCTCCCAGTGGGTTTCCTCACACTGTGCTAACCACAAAGAAAGATGTTAAAAACGAGGAAGGAAAAAGTTTGACAGCTCAATTTCTCTTTGCAGCAAACAGGTGACGGCCGCCTGCCTGCATCGATCGACCTGTGCTGGTCTCCTGGAGCCACAGTCGATCACTGTGCGACGCAGAATGCAGTACTTCTGGAGAACCATCCTGTGGCCATTGCTTTGATACTGTTCTCATTTTCTTCATGACTTTTTTTGAATATGCAACAGAAACCGTTGTCCCACACCTGAATGCTCATGTTCAGAAGATGATTGAGACTTCTTCATGTGTCTCTCTGCTGGTATGAGGCCATGAGGTTGTGGCTCGTGTAAAATTGCATCAGGCATTAAACACTGATCTCCTGCTGATGCCTGCAGACAGAGTGACATTTAGCAAATAGCTGAGCAAAGTTGTACATCAGTCAGTAGACAAATTCAACCAACGGGTGAGAAACTGATTGAAACAGTGAGAGAAGAAGTTCAGGGAAGAAGCAGAGCATCCAAAGTAAGAGTTTGTATAAAGTTTGACTTTATGCAAACTCTCGAACAGTCATAAGTAATGAAGTCCCTCCCTCTGTCACCCACACTCACTTTAAACATATCGACACTCTTGTCATGTCGCAACCGAGCTGCAGTGACTCACCACCTACTTAACTTTGGGGTCACAAACTGCGGCTGAAAAACAAACCGCATTGAAAAATGATCTCTGCTTGTTTGCTAAATTGCCTTGAATTCGCATTGATTTCGCGAGACGCTTGCCGCTGATTGACCAAGTCGAGATTAAATGCCTTGCTGAGTAGCACAGCTTCTCATCATCTCGACCCCCATCTCCCCGTGGCTCGCCTCCGGCCCCTCAGTTTCTCCGTCTCTCGCCGCAAAACGCCGGTCATCATCACAGAGATCAAATAGCTGAGACAACTGAGTGTGAAGTGATGGGACACACACACACACACACACACACATACACAAACACACACACAGAGAGAGCAGAAGAGGCCTTGTTTCATTTCTCAGCATTACAAAGATAATGATAGGGGAGAATAAGGAGACATATCTCGCTCTGTCTTTATTTCTTAGTCTGCTTTCCTCACAAGAGCTGTTTTTGACCTCACCAACACACTCTGTGTGTGTGTGTGTGTGTGTGTGTGTGTGTGTGTGCATCCATCCCTTTCAGCCCTCTGCTATTACCACTAACTACTCCAGGCCACAGTAGTTCAGGTATTGATTTTCCTCCTTGTTCATTCTGTCTTTCTGTCCCCTCCAAACCACTCCCTTGAGAGAGTGTATGAGTGTGTGTGTGTGTGTGTGTGTGTGTGTGTGTGCGCGCGCGCTCTCATGCATTTGTCTTTGTGTGGACCCATTTCAGTTTTAGAGTGTTTTCCACTAACCGCTTTCTGGTTGGATGCTAAACTGCGTTTTGTTTTCCCAGCACCTACTTGGTGCGATAGCAGTGAAGTTAATCTTCAGCGCATTTATGTCGCGGAGGTTCCTCACAAGTGTGGAATATACAGCCGGGCGGCAAATTGAAGGGAAAACCTGAATAAATGAGTGGAGAAACGTAATGAATGCAGGTGCTTTCACACAGGTGCACTGCACGGTACGATTAAGCATTTAACATTTTATACATGCTCTGTGTACATTAAAGAGTCTGGTCTACATCTGCTCTGTATGGAAAGTGGCTAAAGACAACTTTTATTGTGATTTGGTGCTATATGAATAAAACTGATGTGACTTTGTATCACAATGGCGAAAGGAAAAGATGGAAGTGACTTTGAAGGAGGCTTCATTGTTGGAGCACAGATGGCAGGAGCTTCAGTCCCAAAGGCTTCTCAGCTGGCTCACGTGTGAACAGGAACAGTGACTAAAGTGACCCACGGGAAAGACTTCAATAGGATCAGAAACTGTGGGCTTATTTGATGACAATGATGCTTGTGCATTAGTGGGATATGTCAGGAAAAACAGGCGAGCGACTCTTCCTCAGGTGAGAATGTCAATGCAGGATGTGATCAGACTGCATCTGCAAGAACAGTCCAACAATTACACAGAGAGGGGTATTATAGCAGGGCTGCAGTGCATGAACCCCTCATCACAAAGATGAACACACTTTTGAGAGTTCAGTGGTGCAAAAACTGTCAGCAGTGGTCTGTGGAGATGTGAAAAAAGGTGATGTGGTCAGATGAGGCCTGAATGTTTGACCCCTCCAGTGAGGGGATCCAGTGGATCTGTTATGCTGTGGGGGCATTTTGTTGGCATGGTTTGGGTCCTCTTCTCCCCTTAGAAGAAAGAGTCACTGTTGGCCACAATGCTGGCCTTACATCTTACAAAGGCACTTTCTGTTGGTTTTTCTTTTTATTCTCCCATCTGTATGTGATACTCTGCAGAGAGTGTGTTTTTCTGCACACGCCGAGGGGGGACAATCGAGTGTAATCAAGTAATAGACAAATACAGACATGTGTGCAGTCTTTTTTGTCATCTGCGAAGAAATTTTGGATACTGTAATGACATAAAATGTCCAGAAGATGGCGGAAGATGACTGTAGAAACAGTTCTTTCTTCAGTGCAAGTCATTGTTTTATACACAACACAGCAAGTATGCTTTAATATATCCTTTACTGTTGTGTTACATCTATCAGTAATGCTTTCAAAGACTCATGCCTTCCTTCTAAATTCCTTTTCACTGACAGGATGATTCTCTGTTGTAATACCTGATGAGTCAAATGACTTTTTGACAATGAGATACAGGTGTTAATTAACAATGGGTGATGCAGTAGGCAGGATGTCGGGTCTTTAGTGCTGAATTCTAATACAAATAGTTCACTTTAAGTCATTAATTTCCCTCACATGTTAACCTTTGAAATCTTCAATCCCCCAAAAGACATTAATCTAATCTATGCACATGAAAATCCCTTAAATCAGTCTTCAAGATTCAAGATTCAAAGATTTGTTTGTCACATGCATAATGCATAATTTAATTTGTGCTGAAGTGACATACTCTAGAGGATATGCTGCCAAAAGGCTCAAGTATAATAAGTAGAATGAAAGCAAAATTTATTAGAAAAAGTAAATATAAAAGACAAAAAGTATTAATACGTAAGTATCAAAATGTTAAAGTTTTCATTTTCATTAAAAATGTGCATATGTCACACTGACAAAAGGGTCTTTAGATCACACAAACATAAGGCATCTTAAATGTTTTAAATAATTGAAACACATTTCAGTAGAATTTAGTATAAAACCACCACTAAATACAAACTCAATTGTAAGTTGAATTAATATCTCTCTGTCACAGGACCCCAGACTCATACAAGGATTTCAGCCCCAGATCTCCTCTGACCCTCGAACTACCCCTGCTGCTCAAACACTTATGAAGGTACATTTTATTTTATATCATTAATTTTAACTTTCATCGCTGGTTCATGAATTAACCTCTAATACCAGAGCAAAACGCAGGATAATATGCACTTGTATGATTTTTAATTCAGAATACAGTTAAACGGGTTTCTTAACTGTAGTATATTCGATGTCCTCTGGAGGGCAGTAAAAGGCCTGGTGCAAATAATAGCCGAAGAAGAAGATTTGACGCCAGTGGAGGGAACTTTGACAACCTGTAAACATCCGTAAATTAGGTTTGGGTTAGCATAATGTAGCATAACGTATTGTCGACGGTCTTTAGTTGTTCTTCAAAAGACAAATCCAAAGGTTTGTATCAGCCTTGTGTTACTATGATAGGGTTTCAACGGAACATTTAGTCAAACATAATTTAGCTAACAGCGATGGACAGCGTCAAAACAAACTAACGTGAATGTTGTACAACCTTAAAGCAGAGTTACGTTTGGCACAGTTAAAGACATCTTGCAAAGTTTGTAGGTCGGTCGGCTCTTAGCTTAGCTAATTCAGTATATTCCGTACAAATGTGTTTCAGTCACGCAGGTAACTAAGTTGGTGTTTGTGGTTTGCTCTATTTCCGTGTAATCAGTGGTACCAAAAAAGTACGAACTAACGTTAAACTAACGGCTGTAAATTCTGTGAATTTGCTGATGTAAAGCGCTGCTTTGACGATTAACCTTATTTGCATGCCGGAATTTCAAATGTTTCGTATTTGTACGCTTTTATTTAAAGGGTTTCATTCGGTCTGTACGAGGTTGATGGGTTGGCTGCCACTTGTATTGGCATTAAATTCCGTGTTTTTTAAATGGAGTTTGGAATAGGAGCCATTGTGGTTGTTATCCAGTCACTGCTTGTGGTTCTGATATACTTGAATGGTAAATGTGTGACTAAAACAACCTTGCATTATACCAACTCTGCTCATTCTTCTTGCTTTGTTTTAGGAAACTAATGAGTGGACAGGAATCCAGGAGAGGCTCATGGAGGGGTGGGAGAGGAGGAGGAGGAGGAGGAGGTAGTGGTGGATGGAGAGGAGGCGGAGGAGGATGGAGGGGAGGCAGGGGAGGATGGAGGGGAGGCGGAGGAGGTGGTGGGGGAGGATGGAGAGGAGGGGGAGGATGGAGGAGTAGACCATGGAGAGGAGGAGGATCAACAGGTGGAGGAAGAGGTTCAGGGTGGAGAGGTGGAGGTGGTGTTGGCGGAGGAGGATCGAGAAACCATCAGAGAGGTGAGTCTCATTTGCTTTAACATTTTACATCTGTTGTAAATCACTTTGAAGAAATTGGGGAAATGATGTGTATTTGTTCATATAAATCTGCAGAAATCAAAAAATCTTTTTAGGTTTGCTGCAGCTTCCTCAATATGGTGCTCTTGTTTGCTGCATAATAAAAGATTGAGATGAGCTGAAGACAAATTTAAATTTTAGCATCTCATGTGCTTACAACATTTTATCTCATGAAAATTAAATTATACATCAAAAGATACAACATGATGTGTCTTAATTTACAATCCCAACTGCCTGTCTGCCTCTTCAGTCCTTTGTCAGGCGACTCTGGATGTGTTGTGTCCATACAAAGGATGGACACTGTACTTCTCTGCAGGTATGCGAGTTTATAGTTTCAGATGATGATAAAGCATACTGTAGGCACAGGTTACATACTGTATAATGGTCATGATGATGTAGCTTTTTCTGTGTGATGTATATGTCGTGTTATGTCTTTTTATGTGCAGGCTTCATAGAGAGCTCGCCTAGTGTCGAAAAAATCAAAGCGTTTGAGAAATATTTCACTTCCAAGATTCACCTGTATGACAAGGTCAGTCTGTTTGTCCTCTTTGTGTACCTTTCTGTTTAATGAAATGACCTTCAGGGTTGTCGTCTGTCAGTATCGTCTATCTATGACATGCCTTCCTATGTCACTTAAAAGGACGATTTGTGTGTGTTTGTGCAGGATGAGATTGAGCGTCAGGGCAGTGTTTTGGTGGATTATGCAGACTTGACCGGAGACCGAACCGTGCGTAAAGCTCTTCCTAATCTGACCACAGAGGTGAAGGAGCAGCCAGAGGTGATACTCGACTGTCTGGGATTGGCTATTCACCAGGTACACACACACAGTCCCTACTACAAACATACAGTATGTTGGCATTTGCAAGTTCCAGCCTTCTTATGTGCATAGTTTATTAGATGCTGATATGTCTTGTGATAAATTAATATTTAATGTAATAAAGCATGCTGAAAATGAGTTTTTGGCATGCTGTTTTTCACATCATCCATCATTATTAACAATTCTCTATCAATTTAAAAACTATAGAAATAAAACTTAAATCTATTAGGTCTGTAAAGAGGCAAAGCATGGAACTGCTTCACTGAGAGATAAAATGCCGGACTAATAGTATGTATGTGTGTGTGTTTTTTTCAGGTATTGACTATTGATTTGGAGAACCAGGCTGCTGAGCTGCAGGAGGAAGAGCTTCCTGTCGCCACACCAATCATCAACATACCTCACATTAGCGCGCGGTAACGCACACGATGAAGCGCAATCAGTTGTTTGCTTTGCACCTTCACAACAGCCGATCATAAATGAGGATGACTTTATCTGTGTAAACATTCCCAGGCTGTATAACTATGAACCGCTGACTCCATTGCGGATATTGCGTGCCAGTCTGTTTGGACGGCTGGTGTGTGTGAGGGGAACCGTGGTCAGAGTGGGCAACATAAGACCTCTGTGTACCAGAATGGCCTTCAGGTGTCTGAGCTGCTCACACACACAGTCTCTGCCACTGCAGCATGGGAAATACGCTACACCTACCAAGGTATGCACACATACTGTTCAAGCGCACTTTTTTCCTGCTTTACTGTAATATTTCCACAACTTGGTATACACAAGGAATACATTGTACATACAATTTCTCTTCAGCGAATGTACATAACCATCTTTGACATCATTACTTAGAATTACAGATTTTTGGCAATGTATATGCATCTTTTATCACACAGTGTATCCAACCTGAGTGTCGCTGTCGTTCATTCGCCCCCAGCCGGAGTTCTCCTCTTACTCACACTGTAGACTGGCAGATCATTAAGTAAGTGTATCGTGTCCTTGTTTTCAGTATACAACTGAACAATAAGCAGTGGAGCAACTGTGTCGAAAGATGGCTGATTCAAATCCTTGTTGCAGTTGTTAGTTGAGGGCTAGAAAGAATGTAATGTACCAGCTCCAGCAATGGTCTGGAAAAGATGTGTTGGAGTTAAGCTGTCAGATCATAAGTAAGAGGACACACCATTTAAATTAAACTTAGGTGCTAAGAAGGCTGCTTACATGAAAAAGACATAAATCAAAACAGAAAAAAGACATTTCTATCAGCTGTTTCTCCAATAAAATGTTATAGCCGGTCATTGCTGCTATAAAGTGGAATATTGTGAGAATGTTACAGCTTTTCTCAGACAGCATTGTAATGCAAATCCATTTCCATACTTCATTTGAAATTAGTTTTCATGTTGCTTCAGGGTGCAGGAGTTGATGGGCGGTGAGCAGAGGGAGACCGGACGAATCCCACGCACTGTTGAGTGTCACCTGACCTCCGACCTCTGTGACAGCTGCGTCCCTGGAGACACAGTTACTGTGACAGGAATAGTTAGAGTTACCAATGATGGTATGAACAGACTGGGAGGAAGTAGTTTGTATTTGGTGATATGTAAAAATGTACTAATGTAGTACGTTTGTGTAAAAATGTAGTATGAACTATAAACCTGTATATAAGTTCAGAAATTCTGGGGAGGAACTGTATAAAAAGTGCTGTCCTGCCCTCACAACCACTGTGAAAAACCCACAAACTCACACTTATTATTTTATGCAGGTAGTTCCAGAGGGAATAAGGATCAGTGTATGTTCCTCCTCTACCTTGAAGCCACTTCTGTCAGTAATACTAAAGGTACAGAAGCTTGTGTATTTTTTTTTTTTAAGATTGGACTTGAATTTTACAGAGCAGTTATGTTTTTTTTAATGCTACCCAGCAGTAAGGTGTTGTTTCTTCTTAATGTGTAGGTCAGCAGTCCAAGTCAGGTCAGGGGTCAAGAGGATCGCTTGAAGATCATTCTGGAGGGGAGGAGTTCAATCTGAAGGAGCTTTATGCCATCCAGGAGATCCAATCACAGCCTGACCTGCTGAGACTTATCGTACAGTAAGATATTTATTAACATATTTACTGTTGACATTTTTTGCCACAACTAGTGTGAAGGATCTCGGATTTTGGAGCATTTCTTCCCATTTTCCATTCATCCAACAGTTTTGTGTTCCATAATAAGCATTACCGCCTCACAGGGATGCAACTGTGGGACCTTTAGTCCTTTTTAGTCCTGTTTTAACGGAGTGCTGTCAACGCATACCTAGATGTATAACACTGTGAACTTCTTGCCTCTTTCAGCTCTTTGTGTCCTGTCATCTATGGCCACTTGGTGAGTTCAGTAATAAGATTGAGACCACCAACAGCATTTTCATCACAAGTTACAAAGTGAGACTATGATTTGCTTGGATGCACCAATGCTGTTCACAGCTGGTAAACAGGGCTCACCTCGATCTGTCAAAAATCATTAAAGTTCAGTCCATCATTCTGTTTTCTCGTGTGTCTGTAGCTGGTGAAAGCTGCTCTAGCCCTGGCATTGTTTGGAGGTAGACAGAAACATGTAGGCAAGAACAGCGTCCCAGTTAGAGGAGACCCACACATCCTGATGGTGGGAGACCCTGGACTGGGAAAGAGTCAGATGTTACAGGTAACAAAGAAAACCCACTAAACACTTTGAATAAAGCAGTAATGTAATGTTTTTACTCTTTAGGTTGTAATTAGGGCAGGGCAATATGGCAAAAATGTGATCACGGTCGATATTTATCAGGATATAGAATTTGATAATGCTGCCAGTTTGAAGAGTATCCTGATAATGACTGAAGCTTGAAGAACCAGAGGCTTCATTAATAAAACTTAAAATAACAAATAAAGCAAGTATAAAAACATTTAACTGTGCAAATATGCTTTATCTGCCTTAACAATACAAGTTAGCCAGTGTGTGTATGTGTGTGTGTGTGTGTGTGTGTGTGTGGGTGCGTGCGTGCGTGGAGGAACCAGTTTTATTGTATCAGTGCTAAGTTGTGCTCTGTGTGTAGGCAGTGTGTAATGTGGCTCCCAGAGGAATCTATGTTTGTGGCAACAGCACAAGCACCACAGGTAAATTATCTTGAAGTATTACTCTCCATAAATTCTGTTAGATATGCAGGCAGTGACTGTGCTCTGAACAGTTATTCAGATTTGTTACAACATAAGCAAGTTGGAAATTTAATATTTGTTGATTTGTTTGTTTGTTTATTAGGACTAACAGTGAATTTATCCCGAGACTCCGGAACTGGGGATTATGCTTTAGAGGCCGGAGCGTTGGTGCTGGCTGACCAAGGTATGACAGAGAGTCAAACATTGGTTTAAAGTGTATTTGTGCCTGTTTAGCTTAATATATATTCATTTATGGTTTGCTTCCTCACACCAGTTGTAAGTATTAGTTTGAAGTAAGTTCGTGTCCAAATATTGTGTCCAGTTCTGAAAAGATACACTAGAAATTAAATACTTCTTTTTCTTTAAGTGAAACGTGAGAAATCAGCAGAATTAGAAATTCATGTTTTCCACACAGTATTAGCTCTCACTGCCTGTTGGGGCTACAAGCATGCAAAAATGCATAGAAAACATGTTTTTTCTTCTTTGTTCCCCATCTCTCACTCCTGCTTCTTTCTCATTTTTTTCTTTCTTTACCTCTCCTTCTTCTGGCCTCATTATCCTTCTTATCTCTCTGTTGTCTTTAGGCGTTTGCTGCATTGATGAATTTGATAAGTTGGGCAACCAGCAGCAGGCTCTGCTCGAAGCCATGGAGCAGCAGTCTGTGAGTCTGGCTAAGGCTGGAATAGTCTCCTCTCTGCCTGCCAGAACGTCGGTTATAGCTGCTGCGAACCCCATTGGAGGTCATTACAACAGAGGCAAGACTGTGTCTGAAAATCTGAAGTAAGTTAAGATAGTCAGTGAATTCATGGTGTGACAGCTGGTGGATATTAGAGCTGCAACTAACGATTATGTTCATTGTCGATTACTTCTAAATTAATTCATTAGTTGGTTGGTCTATAAAATGTCAGAAAATGGTGAAAAATATGGATCTGTGTTTCCCAAAAGCCCAAGATGACGTCCGTACGTGTAGAAAATCTATTCTGTTTATTGACGTAGAGGAATTAAGAAACTAGAAAATATCCACATTTAAGTAGCTGGATTTTTTTTTTTATTATTTAAATGTCAAACCGATTAATCAGTTATCAAAAGTTGTTGATTAATTTAATAGCTGATCACTGATTAATGACATTAACTGACAGCTTTACAGGATATTACTGTATATCTGTGTAAAATAAATATACACGTGACTGACTCATATTTACAGGTGTGCATTTTTGTCTGTAGAATGGGCTCAGCTCTTCTCTCTCGATTCGACGTTGTCTTCCTCCTTCTGGACATCCCAGATGAGTCACATGATCGCCACCTGTCAGAACACGTCATGGCAAACAGGGCAGGAAGAGGCAGAGCCAGCAGTGCCAGAGTAACCAGGACCAGCAGTGAATTAGAGACCTCCATCCTACTCGATCACTCAGACATGCCGCTGTCTGAGCGTTTGCAGGTCAAAAATGAACCATACTTCTTAAGCAGGGCAGGATATCTCAAAAACAATTTGCATTCATGCAGTATGCTTGTATCTGTGTCAAGATCCCTGCAGGTGAAACTGTAGACCGCATTCCAGCATGTCTTTTAAGAAAGTACATCAGCTACGCCCGTCAGTATGTCCGTCCCTCGCTCTCTGCTGAAGCTGCACAGACAATTCAAGACTTCTACCTGTCACTGAGATCTCAGGCACACTCTGCTGATTCCACACCCATCACCACTCGACAGCTCGAGTCTTTAATTCGACTGACGGAGGTGGGTTCCTCTATGTTTGGTGCATTAACCTATCAGCAACACGTGATGATTACCACTTGATATTGTCTTCTTTTTCTGCTGTAGTTTCAGGCTTTCTCACTTGTTTTCTAATACTTGTGTTGTTGACTGCGTGTTTTCGTCCAGGCAAGAGCAAGGCTGGATCTTAGAGAGACGGCTACCAACAGTGATGCTGAGGATGTGGTGGAGATCATGAAACACAGGTGTGTGTTAGGGCTGCAGCTAACAAATATGTTTATTGTTAATTTAATCTGATTATTATTCCCTCTGTTAAATGTTTGGTCTTATATTTAAAATCTAAATATCAGAAAATTAAGAACAATTCCCATCACAATCTCCTAAAGAACAACACGATGTCTTCAGATAGCTTGTTTTGTCTGACCCATACAGTCACTTCAGCATCTGACTGAACTCCGCAGTCATGAGACTCCGGTTCTTTTATATTCCTTCCAGTCTTTTCTTTTTTCCCTCTCCTCTCTGTACATTCATGAAGTAAAGTATATTTCCCCTCCAGTCTGCCTGGGGCAAAGCCTTGCAATACATTCAAATGTCGATTTAGAATTTAAATGCCAACGTTATGGATGAAGCTTCAAAATATTCAGTACAGCTCCCCCGTTCAATTTAGTCCACCTAAAGGTAATAAAAAGTCTTGATATTTATTTGCAGAATAATTTCTTGTTTTTTTTTAAATACTAGTACACATAGCAATGTACTCCTTCAAAACCATTACAGAACTGATAACTAATGATGCTTTGTGTGTGTGTGTGTGTGTGTGTGTGTGTGTGTGTGTGTGTGTGTGTGTGTGATTTTGTTTTGCAGTCTGGCTGACACATACTCAGATGGTCTGGGCAATCTGGACTTTGAGCGCTCTCAGCTTGGGTCAGGCATGAGCCAGCGCAGTGCTGCAAAACGGCTGGTCAACGCTCTGCACTTGCATGCCCAGAGGACCTCTCAGAAACAGTTTGACCTACAAATGCTTCGATCTGTGGCCAGCAGACTGAACATCAAGGTGAGAGCATGCAGATGCACTGAAATACAGATGCACGAGATAAAAACAGTGAAGTTAACACAAGGTCAGATTTACATACATGAAAGGTACAAACACCTTCGTGTATTTTTCACTCGCTGTGAAGCGACTGTTAACTGGGACTGTCATCTAAGCAGTTTTTGCAAATGAAGCAGAGCTCAAGGAGGGCCCCCGTTCAGCTGTACAACTGCAGTGCTGAAATAGAAATATGGAAGAAGTTAAGACACCACATTTTTTAACGTTGCGTGTCAGTTCCGCCTGAGAAACAATGTTTCTCAAAAACTGAATACAGTTGGAGTCAGTGAACAAACCATTAAGGGCACGAGAAAAAGATGTGAATAAATGAAGGGCTGTAGAATAGAAAAGTGAGATTTCTGAAAGTTATATGTCTCTAACCAGCACAAACATTCTCAATGATTAAAGCAATGAGTCAGCATTAAATACTTGCAGTAAAACCTGATGCTGCACTAAAAATACTACCATTGTGTGCGTGCAGGATAATTTATTCATTGGTTGATTCCTTCCAGGTGATAGATTTTGAAGGTTTGGTGAGTTCCCTGAATGAACAGGGTTTCCTGCTGAAGAAAGGACCCAAACTGTATCAGCTGCAGACTGTCTGATCACTGACAACTGCAACAGAGACAGAATACACACCTGCACGTTCCTGCAGACCTCACTACAAGGTCAGTGATGAACTGAACAGAGTCTTCCTTTATAGAAAAGAAACTTGATGGTGAACCCATTAACCAGACCAGTGTCACCAAACCACCAACCAGCAGACGACTGCAAAAACCCAATGAAGAGACTGTAACAACCACAACAACTGACAAAGACTGGACAGATCTCTTAACAACTAAACTACACAGCATCACTCTGCAAACTTACAGCAACCAGTTTCCTAAATGAGCACAAACTTTCTGCTAGAAGATGAACAAAGCTCAGCTGACTCCAGCACACACGTATGTTGAAATTGTATGCATTCATCTACGCACAAAAAGCTTTAAACGTAACATGGTGTGATTTATTCCAGTTGTGATTTGGTCTTGACATTTGGACAAACAAAATCATTAGTGTCTCAACTCTTCAAGGATTTAATGTTTCACAGATACAGTTGTCTTAAATTTCATAATTAAAAAAAGAAATATCTGAGTTTAGGCTAGTTTACCAAACAGTCAGGTACACTTCAATATACATGCTTTTGTGTTTGTACACAACATGATGAGTAAGGTTGGTCATTGACAATGTGCTGAACATCAGATAGAAGAGGTGATGTACTCGATAAATGCTAAATAGGCAATTATACTATCTCACTGTTGAGCGTTGTCTTATATGTTGTTTTCCACACAGGTGATCTTGTTCTAGAAAGACCTTGAATTTGGTTACAGTTTACCGTATTTTGGAAGTCACTGTTTTTCACTGTCATGTGTTACTGCTGCCCTCAGCAGCACCACGATAAACGCTGACACAATGAACATTCATCCACTGAGATAGTCTCTAATCCAACTCAAACACTTATAGAACATTTTTTCAGTATTGGTTGGGCTATAGCAGGTTCATCTAAAAACTGCTCATGTTTACACCATTTGCTTCTCATTTTCATCTCAATCCTGAAATGCTCTGCATGCTCATCTACTAAACAACTGGTTTCTTTTTGTATGGTATGCACTTTATTAGTTGAAATTAAATGGTAAATAAACGTTTTATTTTCCTATGAGCATTTTGTTTTTTTCTACTATTGCAAAAGTGATCTTGATTAAAAAATGCCATTATTTCAAATTATAATACTGCAATGAACAAAATATTTGCTTTTTTTTAGAAACAAAGCTCTTAAAACTGTTGATTATTTTTACAATCAAATGTATTTTAAAGACTCTCCTCTGATGCCTTTCCTTTTGCATACACAATTTGTGACTTAGCTGAATCTCAAGATCACGTATTTTCAAAATAAAAGCCGCGCAAACGAAAGTCTCGTTGGAGATTTTACGACGGCGTGCGCTGTATCAGTTTACGGCAACATGGCAGCCCGCTGCCTTGAGGTGGGATTCTGTCGGCTCTGACCGTCACAATCTGAAACTTCACCATGAAAACAGGGACAGGCAGCACGAGACCAGCAGGTCGGTAACGGAGGGTTCGTGAAGATGATGATGTGTTTTAGGAGGATTTCCGCGCCGATGTGCCGCAACGCAGCAAATGTTCGCTGTTTGGTGTCCGCGCGAGGCGAGGGCGTGTGTCGCCTCGAGCCCGCGTCATGGCGGCATAGGCACACACCTGTCGCCCAGTATGCGAGGCTGAAACAGTCTCCGGTTAGCGGCTCGTGGCTCCTCAATCTTAAGGGGACGGACGGTCGTGTTGCGTGCTGGAGCGGGATCCTCCAGCAGGTAAAAACGACACCGTGGCACGCGCAAGGAACAGGGCTTCCCGTGTACCGGGGAGGTCACGAGAGGTCAGCGGCCGGTTTCCGGTCTCTGCTGCTGCCCTCAGCTCGTGGACTTTGTACCGGAAAGAATGAGGAGACACCGGACAGCTCCCCGGCGACGGACCGTGGTGATGTCAGACCCGTTCCGGGACAGGGGCTGTTCAAGTTCAAAGAGCTGGTGAGTACAGAGCTGTGTGACAGTTATGTGGAGGAATGTGAGGTGTGTGTAACGTTACAGCGGATAAAAGAAAAACGCACACCTGTCTGACGTGTGTAAAGACAGTCTCTGTTTGAGATGGAAGTCTTCAGACTATGGATTACTCTTATATATTTTGCAATCAAACTTTTGTGCTTGACGTTTCAAAAGTATGCATGTCCTCTCATTTGAATGTGATTATAACAGCAAATCATAGGATTGTTGATACTGATGCACAATGTATAGACAGAACGTTAGTGTTTCTGCTAAGGGTTGGGAGATTTATTGATAACGATGCATTTGTGTGTGATTTTATGTATAAAGTAAAAGTATAAAGTATCTGGTAGCAGTGGTATCAGCAGCAGCAAAGTACAATATTTCATTCTGAAATATGGTCAAGTATAAAGTAGTGTAAAATGGATATACTCAAGTAAAGTAGCACAAACCTGTACTGTACATGGAGCTAGACATGTTAGCTCATATTAGTCGATTGCAAGATTGCAGTTCAGAAATGTGAAAGATAGCTAATTTAGAAACTGTCATAGTTTGTCCACCGGAGAGCACAGGCATGTTAATCTTTCATTTGTGAAATGTCTACTGAGAAGATACTGTGTTGTGATAATAATTCTTTAAAAAAAAAAAAATTAAGGTAGCCTTATTAAAAGTGTGTGTGTGTTTGTGTGTCTTGTATGGGTTTTTAAAATCAGAGGGTATATTGTCAGGTTTTTGTAAATAAAATGTCAATATTTGTAACAGCCTCAAAATCTAGGAAGAATTGCTTTTTGTACATGTTTTTTTTCCCCGTCCGGGTGGTTTTCAACCCGGCAAGTTTGGGAATTCTTATGCAATTCTTATGGAATTCTTATATTACATGCAGCACGTCCTCCTATGATTAATCAAATCAGAACCCTTGAAAAGTAGGTTGATGTCGAACACAGGAATTTCACAGACTGATACCAATCGTAGACATGCTGCTGGAACAGGTTTAGGCTGATTTACCTGTGTTACCTTTGTTGATCTTATTGTGCATCGCTAACTCGTTACATGTTTCTGATGGTTTTTCTGCAGTATGAGAACCCATGGACAGTCCCCAACTTTTTGTGTGTGTGTCGGATCGTGCTGGCTCCATTCCTGGGTCATCTAATCATCCAGCAGCACTTTCACCTCAGCCTCGCTCTGTTTATATTGGCTGGAGCGACTGACCTGGTAATACAGACACTTTCACAACACCATACACAGACAGACACAGTGTCGTGCTGAGTTCAGTCTGTTTTCATCCAATGAGAATTGTTAAGTTCTGCCTACCTTTTCTTCTTCTATTGTTTTAAAAATAGGACTAATTTTGTTCTGATCTCTGTCTCAACCCTTGATAAAACTGTCTACAAAATTATGTTAATTAAACATGTTTGATAATGGTCAGTACAGCCCAGACATGCTCAGTAGACCAGGGTGGCAATTAAGAAGAGGAAGTGCTAACCTTCTCACTGCTAGCGGCCAACAAGGCTCCATAATAACCAAGGAGACCCTGAAATTTCTTTAAGGATGGCTAATTCTGACATTTAGCACACATCCAGCATAAGGTGGCCTTGACTTCGGTGTGATATTACCGTCAGGTCATTACTGGCATGAACTTCAGTGCAGTCACGTATATTAAAATTTGCTGCTGTAGACCTTTAAAAGAATTCAGCAGAATGTCTTCATCTCTTTCTCTTTCTCTCTCACTCAGCTGGATGGTTTCATTGCCAGGACGTGGCCCACTCAAAAGTCGGCACTGGGCAGCGCTCTCGACCCACTCGCTGATAAGATTCTCATCAGTATTTTATATGTCAGTCTCACCTATGCCGAAGTTATACCAGGTATCAGACTCTGTATTTTGTGTGACAGCTCCAGCAATGCAGTACAGTATTACAAGATAATTTATTGTGTTGTTTGTTCTGCTTCAGCTCCATTGACAGCTCTAGTGATTTCCAGAGACATTGGTTTGATAGCTGCTGTCTTCTGGGTCAGATACAAGACTGTACCTCCACCGGTGAGACATTTCTTTCATAGAATTTGAATACTGAGACTGTAAAGGTGCAGTATTTAGTGCAACACCTGTCAGAAGTGGAAAGCAATATTAATGCAGTCTGTGTTACAATAACAGCTACAGTAGAGGACTTTACAAATCTCTCCCTCTTTTTCCTCCAGGTTACCCTTAGTAAGTTTTTTAACCCCTGCTACACCACAGCACAGCTCAAGCCCACACTCTTCAGCAAGGTAACACACACACACACACAAACCACCCACTCTCACTGTGCTCTGGACTTTGAACATTTTGTACGTAGCTGTAGTAAAGTGGAGATGTAGCAACAATAGAGCCATAGATAGCAGAACTTAATGAGTATGTGTGATTATTTAGTATTATTATTGTATTTGCTGACTCTTTGCACACTATGCATAACAGTCACCAGATGCACAGATTTATAATATAGCATAGTGCATTACAGAATCTGTAGACAGTGGCTGCTTGTACATGTTTTCCCCCCAAATAGTCATTTTGACGATGAGCTGGTGTTAATGCAGGTAGAAGATCGAGAACTTTGAATAATCAAACCACGTTATTGGAGGATTTTTAAAGTGTGATGCAAATGTCATAATCCAGTTTGATTATGACATTTTACTACAGGTCTGATTATTACTGCACGTGTAGATATATGAGCTTGTGAACAGACAGGAAAGAAGCCAAACCAGCAGATCTGTCACTGTACTGGTGAAAATAATCATCTTGTTGAGTCAGTCAGCCGTTTTAAATTGGAATCTACATGTAGCTCTACCCTTTATACTGAATGCTCAACACTTGGAATGCTAAACTCTGTAGCATGAATGAATAAATCTGTTGTTAAAATTTAAATTCACTATCAAAATATTCATTTATGGCTCTGCCACAGATTCTGCATCATTTGTTTTGATATATTTGACTATGTAGAACACAATCCTGGAAGAAATGGTTGCTGGCAGGTGGAGTGTTTTTTTGTTTTTTTTTTTTTTAAGATGCCAAAAAGTGTTGTTTTGTTCTTGTAAACAGCCTCAGCTCATGTGTCATGCTCAACAAGTTTTCCCAAAAATCACGAGCCAAACTTGTTTTGTTAAAGAAGAAGGTGATAGATTTTTATTCTGACTGTGTTTTATTTGTTTTGTTTTTTTTTAGGTGAACACAGCCATCCAGCTCTTTCTGGTTGCAGCTTCTCTGGCTGCTCCAGTCTTCCAGTATACAGACAGTGTCCTGCTGCAGTGCTTATGGTAAACCCCCACACACTCACTGACATACAGTATCCACACACGTAGGTCTCGTCCACAGCATCCACATTGTCCTTTCATTCCCGGCGTAGTGGTTCGGACAAAGCGTGTTTCTTGTGCGGAGGGTTTTTGAAGGCATCTCTGTCAAGCACATAAATGCTGTTTGTTGCAGCAGAGTGTTCGGGTTAAGTGCACTGACTCATTTCGATCTACAACTCCGAGTGAGTTGGAGTAGAGATCCAACTCAGGACAAACATTTTATTGTGTCACAGTAACCTACATTTTTATACAGATTCAGCAGACTGCCTGTATATTTGTTAGGGTGTAACATTCTCTGATGCCTAATCCATCTTTTCACTAGAATACTGATCACTTGGCCTTTTTACAACTTGATGGCTGCATTAGAAAACAACAGCAGCCGTTATGGGTGCGGTGGTGCTGAAATATTAAAAATTTAGCATATTGTTCTGTATAACTTGTTTTGCAAATAGCAGATTTGAATGTGGCTTGGCCTGTTTTTTTTTTTGTTCTTTAATCACTGAAACTAGTTTGAATTTGCTGTTGTAAAAATCCTAAACTTTTTCTGTGATGATTCTAAAACACAATTTATAAAGTTATAAATGAAATCTGTGTTTAAATGATGCAGTTAAAATAAATTAGTTAACTAATCATTAAACATACCATTAAATACTTATTTAAAAAATAAAAATATTGTTTCAAAACCCTTTTTTATTTCACTTTTTTTACATTTAAAAGCGTGCGTTGCTTCATCTTTCTTGATACTTCCACAGGGGGTCATAATAGTCACATATCTTTTGCAAAGAATTTAACTGTACAGTGTGAATTCAAGTTTAATGATTCAGCACAGTAAGTGTATCAGTTAATTAATCAGCTATGATTAGCCCACAGGAGGATGATTAGTAATTCCTCACATAACACAATAATAACTTGCTGCAATGGCAAAATGATGCTGTTAGTATTTAAAATGAGCCAATTTGGTAGCTTGAATGACACTATTATTTGAATTGCATCATGTATTATTGTATTGCAGGTATGTAACAGCGGTGACTACGGCAGCGTCAGGCTATAGCTACTGGCACTATGGCCGCAAGACTGTCCAGGTGCTAAACACCAGATCACCATGACAACCGCATCAGAAAACACCCCGAAAGCAGAACAAAAGCAGCGAACAACCACGGCAGAGACACTGATCAGCTGTGGCGAAAGTCGGACAGACAGATGGATGATCGCCAGGAGCTCTGAAACCAAGTAGCTGTGACAAGCATTGACGAGTCGCCATGGCAATGATGTGCAGAAACCAACCGAGGCCGCAGATGGTTAACTGCAACACTACAGAAACGACGAAAAAAAGCAGCGCTGCCTGTGGACTGGCTGTGAAGTAGAGACACATGCACACGGATAGAAACAGCAAACACAAACGTAGAGCATCCACACACACACACACACACACACACACACAAACATACATGTCAAGTATATGTTAAGTGATTTGGCGAGAGCTTCTCTTTTTTCTTAGTTTTTCAATCAAGAGGTGGCGATGTTCAGTCTAATCATTGTCAGATGATTGTCAGTTTTATAAACTGATTTATGATGAAAAAGGAAAATCTACTTTGTTTTGTGTGTGTGAATGTGTGTGTGTGTGACTTTTGGATGCAGGGTTTGGGTATCTGAGGGAAGACACATGTTTAATCTTATGAGATACAAATCTGCTTGAAATCAGTATTAAGGATTAAACGTGGGTTAAAAAAAAACGCAGTGACATGCTGCCAGTGTTGTACAGGACCAGCTTCTTGGTCTTTATCCATTCGGTGGTCCTCAAAAACCGAATCTTAATGCTAGAGCTGCAGATTCTTAAACTTATACAGTATAGCAGAAAATATTATTCTATGAATTGACAAATAATTGATTCGTCAATTCATAGGAATTTAATCAATGTGCAACAAAAAATGACCATCATGGGGTCTGGGGAGCTGACAAGAAAATAAATGACAGATCAATCAAGTGACAATCATTAGTTGCACACCTATTATCGATTAGTCTGGTTAGTCCTCCAGTAACGCCTGGCACACCTGCCAGGTGAATGAAAAGGCTTCAAGACTAAGTCTGGCACATTTGCATCACGTTCAATTTAAATATGTGCTGCCTTTAAGTAAAGAGAGAAGACGAAAAGGTTAAAAGTGCTCATTTCGATGCGCCAACAACTAAAACCTCTAAAGATATTCCATTTAAAATAAAATCAGACAAAATCATCTGAACGTCACATTTTAGCCGTCCAGCTGCAAGGAGCGAATGTCTGACAGTGTTTGATGAATGACTTCATTTAAGTAGTTTTCTCTAATTGTTTCAGCACTGCTCCTCAGCAGCACCCGTATCTGAGTCCTCTGCGTATCTTCCTCTACCTTGGCTGTTATGATTATTAAAAGAACCGTATCTGCTGCAAAGCTCCTTTCAAGTTCTTCCAGTCTGGAGATCAATAAGTCCAATAAGCCAGAGGTTATGTGGAGACTTGGGTAGAACACCAGCTCCGACTGGACCTGCTGAACTCCTCTGGCAGGTGTATCTAACCGCGCTGCTTATTTTCCCCTCAAGAACACTAGTGCGACGAGGGAAATGTGGTTGTGTCACCTTCTCAACTCTCCCACTTATTTCCCAGCAATTTTCTGCACCACTCGGGTAATGCTGTGTCATTACCGACCGTGCGCCGATGACTGCCGGGCTTGTGCGAGTTGTTTTCGTGGCCTTGTGTGGGATGTCTGCTCATTATCTCTTCGCTGAATAATTTAAAGAGTCTCATTCAAAAATGAGATATCCATCACGGGAAACAAATTGATATCTGCGCTCATTAAGTGACTGTTTAAAGAACTTCTGGTGCTTTTTCGGAGGATGGTAATTTAAGTCCATATTTGAAAACACAGATTGGAAGTGTATCATTTGGAAGTACTAGATGATGCCCACAGGCTTTTCATGTCGTGTTTTGGAAATGTGTTTTAATTAGTGGCGTATCAGACATGAAAGCTTAAAAAATAGAATCAAACTCTTTTCAAGCTCAGTGGTGAACTCGAGCGGGCTGCATGTGATCATGGTGGAGGAATTATTGACAGCTTTTATTCATTCAATGTCAGCATGAATGGATTTATACTGACATTTAGTCCAAACCTCTTCGTGCGAGCGCAAGTTTCTGTAAGATTCAGTCAGAAGTTTTAATTTAAATACAATTAAAAAAAAACTTCATAGGGGAAAAAAAATTACCTCCAACCAAAATGCAGGTTTGACCAGCGACTACGCGACTCTCTGAACAGCAATAAAACAAGAAGTGATGTCGACATTAGTCGGGGAGCATTTCATTTTGTCATGAGTGGTGCAGCTCAAGTATCAGAACTCTGCACTAAACCTGAATTTACATCCCTCACAGCGTCCCTTCACCCTGCTGACAACATTTGAAGTAAATCACTGTAAGGCCTTTCTCAGCCACTAGATGGAAGAACCAGATAGAAACTCTTAAGATACAACACAAGCGAGGCCTTTCTCACCCGCGTTGTTGTTTCATATCATGGCATTAAATATTGTGTAATGATGCATATTAGACATATACTGTATTGGATTAATTCATATTCCATTACCAATATCAAGGCTTCTCTGATTAGAGCTGCACATAAACAGTCTATAAAACTAGTATAAAGTATTATTCTCTCTGCACACAATGTAAGGTTGATTGACAGGCCCTTTAATACTGCCACCAGCACAATATATCAGCAACAATCATCCTGAATGTGCTCGATGCTGCAGATTTTCAGTGAGCTTTGTTAAATTTAAATGATAAACTCGACGCGACTGAATAAACCTCAAATGTATGAAGTCAAAAAGGAGCAGCTAAGTATGAACACTTCTATTTGTCTGAGAGAGGTCTCGTTTTTCACTTTGAGATTTTGTCAGCATGACAGAAATACAATTTAAAATGTGCAAAATTTCAGCTGCTGGCAGTTTCAGATTAATAGTTGAGCTGTCAGTCAATATTGCATAACACGCTTTATTGACTTACAGCAATGCTTCAAAACAGCGTCTTAGTGTAAGAGGCTGCAGGCGAACGTGTGTCCTTTACCACAAATACACTCTAAAAGAAATTTGGAGAATCTAAAAGTGGAAATTATGTTAATTTGGCCAAAACTCTCCGCATTCCAAACTGTTTTGCAGAAACAGATTACTTGTTTCTTTAAATGCCTTCCTGCATTTCCATACCTGCTTTCACTTTTATTTAGTTTCCTTCCTCGCCCTTTCGTCTTTCAGCGAGAAAAAAGATTCAGACCTCCAGAGACCTTCCCTGTTTTGAGAACACGAGGCTAAAGCGGCTGCAAGAGCCAGTGAGAGTATAACAGTGATACAGATGATTTAGTGATGGAGGCGAGAGCAGCCAAATGTGCCTTCACACTTCACAGCCCGGCTCTCCAGAACCCACAGACAGGCTGAATCACGCTAACAAGGACAAACTTTGGATCTGCGTGCTCGTGTCAGCACGGCCCTCCAGCTACCGTTCACTGTTCCAGTCAGTCCTGCATCGAGTGAGAGAATCCTGTCTCCTCCACAGCTAAAGGAAGCTTAGGCTCTTTGTTATCCCATTTGTTTTACTGAGCAGGAAATAGGATTAATTTGACAGGGAGGGCGCTAAAACCAGCAGAACAGCTTTATTGTGCTGCTAAGCCAAAGTCAGTCAGGTAGGATGATGCACGTGTGCTTCGCCTTTATTATTGATGCATTTTCTTCCTGTTTAAAACTTAAAAAGCTGACTCTGTCTTGTTACAGTGCTTCAGCCTGAATACATCTTACTTGATGAAAGACATCGGACCATAATTTTGAAGCGACTAACAGTGTACAGGACTTCTGGTTCATTTCGGTCAGACACACCTGTGAACACGTCCCAGCATGCACCCCGGTTTAAGAGTCAAGGTTCGGTACAGCAGTGGGAAACAAGAAATGCGTAAGGATACATTTCATGTGGGCGATACCTTCAAATGTGCGTTAGCATGTTCGATGCCTTTCATTTCAAGCAACACAGACTCGCCGTCCTTGTCTTATCCACAGCTCTCTCTCCATTGCTGTTGTAGCTGGCTAAAAACCTGAACTGGCCCTGAACAAGAATGCAGGTTGGTCTTCTTGCTCTGGTCTTTGCACTCACCACAATGTGACTTATTCGCTCAGCAGTCAGCTTGTTGTGCTTTCCTCAGCGCGTCGCTAACAGCACGCGGCTAACGGTCTCCAGGCGGGACTTGGGGAGTGCTTGTGAACTTTGGTTCTGTCTCGCATGAGTTACAAGTACAAACTGCTCAGTCTGCGGCTATACCGGACCATGACCCCCCTACTGTGATGGTCCGGTACATATCCATGACACTGTTACAGCCGTGCATTTAACGTTGTCACAATTTAAAACCGTTCCTTTCCGAGCACAATCCGTCCATTTAAGGCCACGATTGATAAAATCCACCACCGTCCACCTCCAGTATTCATCAGAGACAACTCCATTATGTCATCCAGCTCGAGTCCAATGAGATTCTCAGTTTTATCCAGCATCAAAGTGAAGACGGAAGAGGAACTTTTCTTGGCTCTGTCTTTTCTAGTTTGACAGTGTATTGACATTCCCAATCCCGTCTTTAGCCTCTCCTTTCCAATCACTAGGAGCCCTCCTGTGGGAACCTTGAATGCCTGTACAAAATTCCATGGCAACCCCACCCAATATTTGAGGAGATATTTTAGCCTGGATCAAAGTGGTGGACCAACCAGCCAATATTGCTTTCCCCTGAGCTGTGCTGTTAGCATGGCTAAAACGAGACAGTCATGCAGATAGCTTTGGTTTTTGTTCGGAGACATCCAAAACTGTGGTTTCTCCTTCCGCCCCAGCACAGTGGGGTTGAGTACAATTTCATTTCTGCTCACTGACTGACAGCTGACTGTGTCTGTGGCTAAGAGACTGTGTTCCCCCTTACCCTGCATATTCTACAGAGCATCCTTTGGACAAGTTTTATGGGGACTGTTTCTTCAGTAGGACGCAGCAAACGACCCCCTCACAATGTTTCCCAGAGGTCTCAGTAAAATCAGAGGGCTTTTTTTGGGAAAAGGCTGCAATTAAAAGAGGGCTTTGGAAAGGCTCTTATCAGCCCTGAGAGAGAAAGGATGCTGCTGCCACAACATCCGGGTGCACTTGACATGTCTGTGGCCACAACAAGTAAACATGTAGGCATTTTCCAGTTGCTATGCAGCTCTGTGGGATTGCTGACTTTTAAATGTGTTCGCAGGCAGCTCCGGGGTGTGACTGAACGCGTCGTAGGCACAGAGACTCTCTGAGCTGCCAGAGGTTCTGAGCCAAACTTCACTTCAAACTTGACTGGTTATGAAACCCACTGAATCAGAGTCCTTATAGTCCTTACAGCAGGCCTCCACACACACAGCAGCGCCCAGTAAAAATCCATATGGGTACTATAGCCATGCACAAGCTCACACACATGCACACTTACGTCTTTTCTGGTCCTGAAATAGCTCTCACCCTCCCACTCTCCCTTATATAAGCTCCCAGCACGGAGATCTGCTGGTGAAGACTGGGGTGTGTGCAAGCGTGTGTCTGTTTATGTGTGTGTGTGTCTGTTTGTGTGTGTGCACTTGTGCGCCTCTGTCTGTGTGAGTGCCAGTGTGTGGGCAGTAGGAGTGTCTTGCGTCTTGTGTGTAAGTATATGTGTGTGTTTGTGTGTGTGTGTGTGTGTGTGTGTGTGTGTGGAAACGTGGATGTGTTTCTAAGGGCAATGCAGTGTGCAGCAAATTAGGAAACAAGTCAAAATCACAGTTTTTATTCGACAAGCTTGTTTTTGTAGTTCTGGCCATCGCCTGTTATGACACAGCTGAAAGTTTGTGGCATCACCAGCATGAAGTCTGTCAGGGCGAGACACACATTCAGTCCTTCACTGATCCAGGTTGTAAACAAACCCTGTTTTTAAGACTGTTATCCAAACCAAATTGTTCAGAACTGAAAAGTAAAGGAATCACACTCACGTCAGAAGTAGAAGAAGAACTCAAAGTGCATTTTTGTGTAAATATTTGCTTTTGTGTAATAAATTATACAGAGCTCCTGATTTTCAGCATTTTTTCCAAAACAAGGACATTTTTCAGCTTTTATTCTTTAAAAAATTCATTTAAATCACTGAATCAAACATCCAGATGGGAAAAAAAATACTACTTGTTCAGCTAATCTGTAGTTGAACTGTTTCATGGTGGCACTCTGGTGCGTACCTGGCTCTCCTTCACAATTTCTCCCCTTTTGTAATAGCAGAAACATATTCTTTGCTGCAGAAAGACCGTGTTTACTGTGAGATATTATAAACCGTGTGTTCTTGCAGCAAGAAACGTACATTTTGTATGCATGGGGAAATAAAAACCAAGTGAAGAGATGATGAATTATAAATTATAGATTAATTATAAATTAATGTGTTTTTGTCCCCTTAAAGCTGTCAGAAACTGAAAAGAATGATCCTTAATTATGTGATAAAACTGGGGATTCATTCAGCGTTCAACCTGTCTTGTCTAAACACTTGTGTTGCTTATCCTAATCGACTTAAAACCCGCTCTGCAATCGTGATATTCAGTCTTTCAAATTATCATTTGGGAATCTCTGGCCCAAAACTGCCATAAACAGGCAGCACTTAACTACCGATGCTGGTGTGTGTTTCCACCCGTCCGCTGGACTTTCTGTAAGGAAATTCAGCAGGCAGATCCTGAATCCTTCGAGACAAAACCTCCCACCTCTGCTCTGGGAGCTCCTCAAAGCCTCCGTCTCATCTCGCCGAGGTGCAGCACAGAGCACATTAACTGCTCTTTTGTGCTGACAGCCACAAACCTGTTCAATGCTTCCCCAGCGTTTACCGACGCAAAACACCTGCTGTGTTTATGTGAACATTACTGGATTGTTATCTGGACTGGAGCATTTATATTGGTTTTGTTCTGTAAATGCAAATACTGGTTTCATATTTGTCCTTCATTATGATCTAATGGTGACGACGCTCATGTTCGGTCATGTCTTTCCTGTACGTTCATCCTTTGGTGCAGTGCCAAGTTTATATCAGACATTTATATTACACAGTATATTAATTTTGGATACTTGTGGATACATTTGGCTCTGACACTGACTAACAGTGTCAAGTATGAACTCACACTGTCATGGCAACATGATTCTCTGGACGTGTCTTTTTATACATTAAAGAGTGTGTAGGAGGCTGCAGGCTGATATATTAGGCCTTGACAGGGTGTATACCCAAGACGTCATGAATTATATTTGTGTGTACGACAGTGTGGAGGTTACAGGGTCGTGCTGTAACTTTGGCAGAATGCTGTATTTTCTCGTGCATGTGGAAATCAGTTCTAAGTGCTTTAAAAAGGCAACTGGACTTGCTTGAGGTTCTAGAAGACGTTTCGCCTCTCATCCAATAGGCTTCTTCAGTTCTGACTCACTGGTGGGGATTAGAGAGTCACACCTTCAGAGCTGTTAAGGTCACATGAGGTGTAAAAGGGTGTCAAGCCTCCTGGGGACTGCATTGTGAGTGGCAAGTTATTAAGTTTGTTTGTTGCTTGGTTTTGTGTCTTAATGCAAAGACACTAGTGGCATTTAAAGATGCTTTAATCAATCACAAAAGGTGATTTGAAGATAAAGAAGAGTACATTTCATTATTGACATTTGTGTTTTGGAAAACAAAAATATAGATATATAATGGAAATAATTAGCCAGAATAATTAATTAGTCAATTCACCAATAATCATTTGAGTAATTTATGAAGCAAAATTGCCAAGTTCTCTGGTTCCAGGTATTCACATGTGAGGATCTGCATTTTATTTCTGTTTTAAAACGCTTTGGGTTTTGAACTATTGGTCAGACTGAATAAGCAATTTAAAGACATCGGCTTGAGCTTTTTTTGCCATTTTATTAGCATAATAAGTAACCAATTAATCAAAAACGAATCAGATTGATGGTCAAATGACATTATTTCTCATATATCTTACATGTCCAAAGGACATGATTGTCAGTCTAAATTTAGAGATCTAACGATGCTGACTGATTATCTGATGGTTAAGACTTGTCAACAATGAGCATTTTTATTTTTATATTTATTATTTTTTTTTTTTAGTAGTTTCTAATTTCAGTGAGAAATCTAGTGTCTGTTAGTCTGGATAATCCACAGGCTGCACTGTGAACAGTTTTCATCACAACTACTTTCTACAAAAAATAGTTCCAATGAAAATTGCAGAGTCTGTGAATAATCAGTATTTGCGTCCCTGCAAAGAGAGATAAATGCATCAGTGAGCACTTCCTGCCACAGAGGTCTTTGTGATATCAGTGAGGATGCTTTTTTATTAGTATTTTATCTATTTCGGTTATTTTGTCTGCCGCTCTGCAAACACTTAACGAGATGTTTTACTGAGACGGCTTTACAGAAAATATGACTGGATTTGAATCCACCGCTTATTATTTACCACAACACGCAGGGGCAGATATTACAAACATTACAGGCTCGTGTCCTTAAATGTCCTTATTTGCCTCTTGATCCTGTGAATCGTTCCACTCATTCTGAACCATGTTCTCTTATTTACTGGACTCTTCATGCACCAAAACTGCCAATATCGGATATTGCATTTGGAGGCAGAGACACAGAACTGCTTTCTGCCCGCTTGTCATTGACTGTTTTGTTTTGTTTTTACAATATTGTTCCAATACTCAATTATTGAATGTCCACTGTTTCGCCCACTCTCCTCCTTCCTCCTTCCTGTTATAATTAGTTGTGTTTGTAAACATATAAAATCTTATTCCAACCTGTGTATTTTTAAGTACACTATATGGCAATGCCAATCCTGATATGTTTTACAGCTAAAAGTGTCTAATGTTTAACGATGTAGGGGACAGCCATGTGTCATTTATTATGAAGAAGTGAAAGCATAATTAACAGGCTGCTTTCGTAATACATTTTACCACAGAATGATTTGCCAAACATAAATATTCCATTTTACTATTCTCTGTGAGTCAGATGCACTTTAAAACCCAAGACTATTTTTAATTGTCAGTGTTTACTTTCTCTGAACTAACAAGGTGATGACGGCACGCATGCAAACAACTGCGGCAGAGAAGCAACGAGTGCGTGTGCTACCGAGAATGTGACCGCAACATGATCTAACGTGGGACGGATCTTTTTTTTTTTTTTTTTTTTTTTTTTGTACATCCTATTGACACTAGTGTCGATACCCGAAACAAGATTAAGCGTCGGTAGTTTCAGCCCGCCTCCCAACACACACACACACACACACACACACACACACACACACACACACACAAACGATTAAGCGATGAAACCCTTCTCCCAGGTTGATGTGCAAGATTTTCACTGGCTTGCACAGAGCCCTGACCTCAACACCGACGCTGACTGCGAGCCAGGCCTTATCGCCCATCAGTGCCAAATCTCACTAATGCTTACCAAGAGCAAATCCCTGCAGCCAGCATCCAAAATCTGACGGGGCCAGAGGAGTGGCAGCTATTACAGCAGCAGATTAATGCCAGTGCTGTAGGAAAGAGAAGCACATATGGGTGTAATGTCTGGTGTCCACATACTTTTGACAATGTGGTGTATGTTCAGAAGTGGCCTTATTTGACTGAAATGCTGGTTTGATTTGATTCACCCTCCACCAAACCACCCACTCTCTTTCCCTTCTCTCCCACTAGCTCTTTATTCTCTCTCTCTCTTTCCTCCTTCCTCTTCTTCTCTTTTCATTTCTCTCCATCTCTCCCACTCTCTCCTTTCTTTCTCTCTACCTCTCCCCGTCGCTCCTGCTCTTCCTCTCTTATCCCTCCCCCATCTGTGGGAAGCTGCCGTTGTGCGCATGTCGCCGATGAGTCAATTTGTGGAGGCAGTGCACGCACGCACACACACATGCACACACAAACACACACGTATCCTGTCTCCCACGAAGGCATCTGTTTCAGTCTGTCTCTGTGAGATGCAGCACCAACAGAGGAGAGAGGGGGAGACAAACAGAGGGAGGGAGGCAGAAGAGAGTAGGGAGGGATAAGAAAAGAGAGGAGAGAAGAAGGAGACAGAGCAGAGTGAAAGAGGAGAGAGAAGACTGAAATTCAAAAGAGTGAACAGAGAAAAAAAGGGAAGACAAGTGCAGCGAGGACAGAATCTGAAGAGAAGAGGAGGAGGATGCTGCTGCTGAGCGCCTCTGCCTGACTTCTGAGGAGTTTGGGCTCGGACATGACAGAGATGCAGCATCCGAGTGTCTGAGTCTGAGCATCTCCAGTTTGTGTGCGTGAGAGTGTGTTAATGTGTGTGTGAAGCCATGGCGAGCGCTCAGCCGGGGGTCCACGCATTGAAACTCCAGCCTCCCTCCGTCTCTCACACACTGAGGAACGGAAGCAACTTCATTAAATGGGACGAGGTAAGAAGGCTAATTTTCTTGAAGTACTTAAAACACAGACGTGCAGGCCGAAGAGCTTTATTATTTTTCACTTTCTAATTTCATTTCATTTTTGGGCTTATTTTTATTTTTGTGATGCATACAGATATTTTGGCAGTATCTGAATATCATCATGATTACGCCCAGTTGAATCCATTCCAGTTGAATCAAAGTGAAGTGAGAGAAGAAGAGGAGGAAATGTGCCATGTTGTCAGATGTGTTTACTATTCATTTGTTGATTGAGCTTTGGCAGTAAGTACCTGTGGATTAGATGCCAGCAAGATAGAGGTGTGTGTGTGTGTGTGTGTGTGTGTGTGTGTGTGCGTGTGTGCGTGCGTGCGTGCGTGCGTGCGTGCGTGTGCGTGTGTGTGTAATATGCATATGCGTGTGTAATTGTGGTCAATCTCTCTATTGCCACCTGTTGGTATGGACTCCATTGGCATGCATTTATTGTCATCGGTGTGTGTGCATTTAAATGTGCATTAAGCACACACATGCAGAACTCTTCCAGTGCTGTCATGTGCACAGTCAAACACATAATTGTAGGTACAGTCTTTGTGTGTGTGTGTGTGTGTGTGTTGGTATGCTGAAGTACTGGTCCTGACTATGAGAAACGTGCTGTCCGGTTGCCATGGTAACTGGCATGGTTACCACCACCTAAACAGATCTGATGTGTGTGAGAAAGAATGGATGTTTGTTTGGCTGTGTGTGTGTGTGTGTGAGAATCAATGTATTGAGCCATATAATAACATGAATCATGCTCACGGAAGAATTTATACGACATATGCTGTATACCGTGATTGAATCTAGTGTGTGTGTATGTGTGTGTGTTTTGATATTTGAATTTCTCCAACATGTAGAGCTGAGCTTTATGAAAAATAGAATTGGTTGCCATGCCAACGAGTGACAACCAGGGATCCAGTTAACCGTCTTCTGAGCTTTTTCTTCTAGTTTTGTTCTTTTGAATGTAGGCTGCACTATTATGAGGGAAGCAGCTCAGACAGTCGAACGATGACCTTTTCGGAAAGCGTGCAAAGACATATACAAAACTTTAAAAGCACTGACATGTACGCAGATGTTTTAGCCGTCTGGTTTCCACAAGAGATCCTGTCAGGATGAAACAACAGTCCTGAAGCTGCTCTCGATATGTTAAATGTGCACTTTTTCATGTGCTTTTTAGATCATTTTCAAATTTCTAAATAATCCCAAAGTTGATTGAAAAAACTCATTTTATTTATTTGTCATATCAGTAATCTTTCCCTCACCATAGTCAGTTCAATTTTGCAATATTTCATACTGAATCTCCATACAGAAAAGAATTTGGGACGCACAAAAAATGATCTGTTTTGTCATTTACGTCTCTGTTTTTAGTTGAAATTCATCGTTACTGTGTCCATCCTTTTGCTGGAGATTAACCAAACAAAGATGCGTGTTTCCCCAAATGTTGATCTGATGCTGCGTTCACAAATATGACCCACCCAACATGTGGAAAGTTACAGACTTTAGTTTTAACTTTGAACGCATCGCAGGCTTTCTCAGCATTAATCACGCTGCTTCCTTTTCCATTTTATTTTGATGTATTAGCTCCTCCTGGGTTTTATAGCGTGATGATTGTTTTGATCGTAGTCTTGATTCTTTACAGCTTAAACACACAGTGTGTGTAATTTCTGCCAGTGGGGGTCTCAGTTAAAACAATAACAAAAGACGCAGTTCGATGCCATTGTGAAGCAGCTCTGGGACCATTGCTGTTGAAAATGAATAATGAGTTAAAATACAAACAATAGTAAATAGTAGAGTGGCTAGATAGCTAGTTTGCAGACGTCCTTCCTCACCATGTTGCATCATCTGGTGTTTCCCCAGAAGTAAAATGAGTTTCCTCTGGGTTTGAACATTATTGGAAACATTTGGGACAGTGTAAGTGTACAACTCATTAACATAAATGACATTGGTCTTGTTTTTAGACATTTTAATGCAGAAATGTTACATTTTATGCCTTTAATGGCCCAGTTTGTGATGCTGCAGATTGCAACTAACTGACTGCTCCTCACCCTCCTCTATCAAGCTTGTCCGAGAATCTATGGTGTCTGCGAAAAACCCAAAAGGTGCTCTCTCCAGTCAGTATTTGGTTTGTCCGTTCTGGGCTGCCGTAGAAACTTGGCGCTGCAACATGGTGGACTTAATGGAGGAAAACCTGCTCTCTCTGAAGATGCAAAGAGCTCATTCTAAGTTATCACAAACACAGCAGTTCTGATTTTCTTGTGATTACAAACTCATTAGAATAGAATTATGAATATTATATGAAATGTCTGCCAATAGAGCTCCCTAAATCTTACCCACTGGAGCTTTAAGTTGCTGAATTTGACTTATATTTGGTATCCGATCTCGTTTTGAGCCAACTAAAAGCTGGAAGCCATTTGATTCTGGCCAAGATTTCAATAGTTAAGTCCAAAGCGTTTCCACACGTATCTTAGGCCACTTCCATCAAACATCCAATTTTAGGCAAAGCGATCAAAAGCAATTAAAATATATAGACACTTGCCTTACTGAATGCACTTAAAGCCTAACACAGTGGACAGTGCACAAAATCTTCACAAAATCATGCATCTTTGCTCCTTTTGTGTGAGTGTGTGTGTGTATGTTGTTTAAAATATCTAAACCATCTTGAATTCTTGAAGACATCACACTGCAGCTCTGCTTATTGCTGCCGTAATTGCTGCCAAGATTTGAATGGAATAATTTTAGGAATCAGACAGTTTAACCCCGGTTTATGGCAGATTTAATAACTTGTGCAAAGACTCTTTGAACAGCGGAACATCAGCACAGCTGCACTGCCTGAATCCACCTGCATCCAATTACAAACTGTCATGGTGGGTTACCATGGCAACTGGGACCATATCGTTGGATGTCATGACAACTGAACAGAACTTTAGTCTGTAACACGCGAGAGTTACACGGTGTCCAGAATCACCCCCTCGTTCGCTCTCTCGATGTTCCCTGTTTGATGAGCACGTTTAAAAGTTGGCCGAGCAGGAAAATGAGATTCTGAACATTTATGAATCATCTTCATTGTGTACCACCACTGACAGGTGCAGTGTTGCATAATGCTTATTTCTACTAAAATGACAGTAACAAGTGAACAGTGATCTATTCCATTATAAGATGGGTTTTTAGTACTTCCTCTGGCCACCAGATGTATTGTTATATTGTGGAAACTCTTGATTGGATTATAAAGTGCTGGGACTGAAAGATGTTTGCTGTCATCATGTGATCTGTTTTCACTGGTTCCACCTGTCTTCCTCTTCAGGATCTGTCTACTGTGAATCCAGTGACTCTGCACGTGGATCCACATGGATTTTACCTGTACTGGACCGACCAAAACAAGGTTGAGCGCGCATACACACAGACTCCACACAGTAACCTCTGATGGCCTGTATTGTCATCAGTGGGTCAGAACAGCAAAACAGATTTAGCTTCATGCTAAAAAAAAAAAAAAAAGGGGGAAGTTAATTAATTAAGTCCAAATTTGACTCATCAATATTCAGATCTGGGTAGTCAAGTAATCAGAATTGGGACTTGGGTCAGACACATATTACAGTTCATTCATTTACCCTCTTATTTAAATTAGACTGGATTAAATATTATTCGAATAATTTTCCAGCGGTGGAGAAAGTATTTAGATCCTTTACTTCAGTAAAAGTACTAATGCTACACTTTGGAAATACTCTGTTACAAGTAAAAGTCCTGCATTATGTTACTTAAATAAAAATATGTAACAATAATCAGGAAAATGTACTTAAAGCATAAAAGTGCTGCAGAAAATGGCCGTTGTTACTGTTGTACTGTTATATACTGTATTACATCATTAGATTATTTCTCATGCAAATGCAGTACTTTGCTGTTGTAGTCGGTTGAGGTGGAGCTAATCTTTATGCACACCACGCTGTCAATTCTTTTCATACTTTCTATCTGGACACATCACAAATCAGACTTGATATTACTGTCAGGCCGTTCATTGTGCATTTTTATTATATTTATTTGACTGCATTAGTATGTGCATAAAACATGTACTGGATGTGTACTGTAAATGTAAATATGGTCTAAGTGCACTTATGTATATCACAATAAATGTCTGTAGGAACACTGGAATAGGTATTGCAAAGAGCAAGTATATAGACAGCATGTGATCATTGATTGTCACACACACACACACACACACACACACACACACACACACACACACACACTTTGTCTGCAGGTGGGTTTTAATCCGCAGCAGGAAGCAGGATGTAGCATTTACCTCCCAGAAAACCGCTGACTCTGTGTGTGTTTGTTTTCTTTAGGAGACAGAGTTGTTGGACCTGACCCTCGTAAAAGATGTCAGAACGGGGAGAAGCACCAAAACACCCAAGGTGCTCGATCTCACCTGTCACCCTTTATGTGTCAAGTCTTTGTCATTTCATGCATGCAGAGACCACTTTACTGCTGTACTGCTGCATCCCTGTGACCTCTCACTCTATGCTTGCTCCCCTTATGCAGAACAAATGTTTTTATCATGCAGTATTCAGTCTTATTTTGTCGGATTTTGTGTTTTTTTATATATATATTTGTGTTCACTGCCAGTGGTTTAATGCTTTTCAAATAATTTAAAATCATGATTACCATGCCGCTTCACAAATCTCCAATAATCTCCTCCCTCTGTTCCCTCGCTACCACCGCATTATTTATTTTGTCACAGAGAAATTGTTGTTCATATTTTAACGTTTGCTGTGGCAGAAGAAAAGCTTCTTAAAAGCTGGAGGATTCCTCCTCACTGAGTCTCTCCGTTTCGGGCAGAGGGGGAAATTACACTTATTGTGATCACAACAAATTCTTAAAAAACATATTACGAAAAAAGATGAGGTCAAACAGGAGACTATAATGGATTAAACTATGTGTACATATGCAGTCGGTTTTAATTCAAGTATTGAATAAAAGCAGGAATCAAAGTCGTTGAAATTATTTCCACTAATAAAAGTGATTTGCAAAAGCTGTCTTAGAATATAACAAATTTGACACTATATTGACTTTATTCATCGCTGTTTTGTGATGATATCTGGGTTATATTATATTATTTTAGTTATATATTATTGGATCAGAGGTGCCTGATATTCTTTTTTGAACACAGTAATGTCTAAATAAATGTTGTGGATAGTGCAGGGCCAAACCTATGCGCTCTCCAAAACCCAACACATTGGCAGTTTGCAGGGGATCTGCTGAGTTTCCGCATGAAATGGCACATGCCCCTTGTGCCAACTTAAACTGACAGCTTCTTCAGCCAAGATACAAAATACCACATGTACCATTAATATGGTAAACAACGTGGTTAAGGCATGTATTTCAGTCACCTTGCCATGAGTTCAAATGGGAAAAGCTGTTACATTGACCCTGTCAAACTGAATTGGTATTTCACTGACTTTTAGTAGTTTAGAACAACTAATTCTGAAAGCACAGTGTCAGCCACACTTCCTGCAACAGTTTGATCATCAGCTGATCAGTTTACACTCACACAGCCTGTTGCAAATATGTCATTTCACATTGGATGTAAACTTTGATTATCATGCATACGTAATGCTCTTACCATAAGGGCAGGACACTTACAAATAAACCAAACAGTTTCCACCTCCCTACACCTCCCCTCTCCTCCTCCGTCTCCTCCGTGTGACTCCCTCGTGGCTCTGTTTCAGCCGACAGCTTTTATTCTGTGTCGTCCAATAGGAGGCCAAGCTGCGGGAGCTGCTCGATGTGGGAAACCTGGTTGGCCGGCTTGAGAACCGCATGGTTACCGTGGTTACGGCTTCGGACCTTGTAAACGTCAACCAGCTCAATTTCATCGCTTCACAGGAGGATGAAGCTAAGGTACTGATGATGATGATGGTGGTGGTGGTGGTGATGACAGTGGTGGAAGTGAAGTTGATAACAGCAGTGGTGGTGATGAGGTTGATGATGATGATGATGATGCGGTGGTGGTGGTGAAGTTGATGGTGGTGAAGATGAAGCTGATGATGATAATGATGGTGGTGAAGTTGATGATGATGATGGTGGTTGTGGTGTTGGTGGTGATGATGATGATGATGACAACGATGATGATGGTGGTAAAGTTGATGATGATGGTGGTGGTGGTGGTGATGATTATGATGATGATGATGCAGTGTCTGATTTCGATAGGTGTGGTGTGAGGAACTATTTTCTCTGTCTTCCAACCTGCTGAGCCACAATCTCAACAGAGACCACAGTGTGTTGAAAGCGTGAGTACACACACACACACACACACACACACACACCTTTAAGCACACTTTATCTTCAGTTTATTTAAAGGATGTTCTTCATCGTTCTTGTTGTCAACAAACCAAGAAAAGACCAAAACCAACAATGAATTTATTCTACTAGCAAGTCTTGTGTGACTGTCTGTGTGTCCAAAGCTTGATAGATATTATTCCTCTCTGCCATAAAGCTCCACTATCGTCCAAAATGGACTAAAAACACATCAGTGAGTGACCTGAGCGACCTTTTATTACCATGAACACACTCACTGTAGTTTATTTTAAGTCAGTCCCACCTTCACCATCCTGCTGCCATAAACACGCACCAGAGCATCAAATGTGTGTTATTCCGCCGCCAAAAATAGTCCCCAAGAGATTTCCTACACTATTTCCTCTTGTTTTAGTAGCATCTGCGGAAGTCCCCGGCTGTTTTGGGAAATTCTTGAGTCTTTCTCAAAAATAAAGCTGTTTTTAAAGATTTTGATTAAAGATCTTCAAACTGGCTTGGACTGATGTATTGTTGGTTTTGATCTTTTAGCAGTATTTAGAATTAAGTCTTAGTGGGACCTTTTCTTATCTTATTTACACTTGTTAAAGTGCTTCAGTTTTCATGTAAAACTGGATCATGGTTTAGGATTAAGAGACTATATTTAATGGAAGTATAAGTCCACTGTGAGTTCATATCAACTTTGCTGTCTGTTTAAACTGTAGGTAGGAAGATCCTGATAATTCTTCTCATATATTCACAGGTTTCTTGTCTGTTTCTTGTGTAGTCCTTTGCAAAGTTGTCCAGTTCTGAGCTTTTATACTGTCTTTGTTTCAGGTACGTCAGGTTAACTCTCCAGCCAAACGCAGAGGGGAGAATCCCTGTCAAGAAGTGAGTTCCTGATTATTGTTCTTACCTTTCTAATCTTTAATCAATGGTTCTGCCTGAGTGTTAACTTTGAAGAACATGTTACAGTGGACGGTTGAGGATGTGAGAAAATAGCCCGACGAAATCTGCAGAGACGCGCACAAACTCAAACTTTGCTCTTTCCTGTCCCTTGCTTCCAAAAATAAACTTAATTCCATGTGCACTTGGGAAAGCAAAAACAGGGACAGGATTCATGAAGGTGCTTAATTCAGCACTGACCTGGTAATCAACCACTGCCGGAGCGTGAGATGGATTATACAGTTATGAAGGAAGGCTGTATTTTAGAAGCAAGCCAGGAGCAGAATTAAGGTCAGCTGATATAGCTTGGAGGTAAAGTGAGGAGAGGGAACGACTTGAGGAGGGAACGGCTTGAGGGGATGTTGAGAAGTGAGGATTTTTATATTGCGTTGGTAAAATTTGTTAAGAGATCAGGAGGTTTGGGGAAGGTAAAGGATTTTTTGGGGGGATCGTGATAAAGGAAGTTTCAAGTTGAGGGAGTTAATTCGAGAGTGAAGTCTGGAGGAAATGCTTTAAGAAGTCAAAATGCAGGTTTTGGTGTTGTGGTTAAGAATGAGCTGATAACGGTGTGATTTCATTGTCTGTCTTGCAGCATTGTTCGACTGTTTTCCTCGGACAGAAAGAGAGTAGAGAATGCCCTGGAGAACTGCAAACTGCCCTACAGCCGGGTAAACACTTCAAATATGTTTTTATTATCAGTGGCAGGAAACAGTAAAAACTAAAGATTCATCCAGATCATGGTCATCCAGCGAAGGTTGAATCAAGTGTCTGCAATCAAGTCCACTTGCCCGTGATTCGACCCTCCTTGGATAGCTTAACCAGTTAGAATATGCCATGGATACATGCTTTGAAAGGCCCTCTCTCTGGATAACTACATTTATATAAGACACACACACTCGGTCTTTTTCATCTTTGTCCTTTTTATCCATTTTCTATTCGCTGTTGAGGCTTTTATCTGATGCTTTTTGTCCAGAATGACTCACAGTGCACAGAAGGGTGAAATATGCTGAAAAATATCTGGGTCATCAAGTTTTGAAGCAACCAGTGAAAAGCAGAAATGTAAGAGTCTCTGCTCACTGAATGTTCCTGTGAGCACGGGAAGATTATTCTTAATGCCGGAGAAATACATCGAAGCTGTGGAGAAAGGGTTAATTGGTTTTTAAGGTTTTGAAAATGTCTTTTTTTTTACAGCAGGTAGGGAGAGGATGACACGCAAGGAGAGTCTTGGATGAATTAAAAAGATGTGGCTGTGTTAATGTCCATGTCCTACATATCTGACAGGGTGACAGCATCAAACTGGAGGACTTCACACTTGAAGTTTACAAGAGCTTTTTGGACAGTCTGTGTCCTCGTCCTGAGCTTAGCAACATCTTTAAACTGGAGTAAGTATTTATAAAACCCTTCACCATATTTACAGCTGAAGTCACTGACCTCAAATCAGCTCAAATACTGATTAGTGTCGAACAAGCTACTCTACAAAATGAGCTTTTTTAAGTTTGCTGTTATTTGCTTCAGGCCAGTTTCTCTGGCATGTGAAGAATGATGAATAATGATTCATCTTCTGTCCCACTGGTGCAAAGAGAAGGATTAAAGAGACGCTGCGTCTTTAATGTAAACTCTTATAGCTCTAGTTCTATTTAGCCGAGTCAGAGTCAGCTGCAAGTGCCGTAATGATTATTATCAATATTGAGTAATAAATTCATTATGAGTCTAGAAAATGTCAGAACATCAGGACAAATCACAAGTTCTTAGAGCTGAGTCATCATTTCCAATAAATCTAAATAAAGCTGCAAACAAGTAAAACTGACAATGACTGATTGTTTTAGCTCTGAAATTATTTTTCCTCTTGGCTGATTGAATTTGTCTTTCAAAACATCTGTATCCGCTTTTAAAAAGTTAATTTTATTTAACTACCACTAAAAACTTTATACTATTTTAATTAAAGAAGGCAGGGGTTATTTGAAAGCCACGTGTAGACATATACAAGGATAGTAAAGGATCGTGTGAGATGGTTTGAGGATCTGTAGACATCCTGTAGTACCCCATAACCTAAACCCTGACCCTGCTCCGGCCTGTAGAGGAGCGGCCGATGGGACGCTGTCAGTCGACGAGATGACAGAGTTCATCAACAACAAGCAGAGAGACCCGAGGCTGAATGAAATCCTCTACCCGCCACTCCGTCCTGCACAGACAAACACTCTGATGGAGAGGTACCAACATGACATGGCCCAGCTGAAGCAAGGTGCACACACACACACACACACACACACACACACACACACACATAGCTGAAGATGCCATTAGCTAGTCGACTACATTTGTTAGCCACATGTATTTTTGTATGTGCACATGGGTTGATACCAAAATACTCCTCTAACCCGCCCACATGCCCACAGAGAGGAAACGGCTTCAATAAGCACTGAAGGTCCTCACATTTGTGTTGCGTCCTGCCAAAAGAAAAGTTGGCAACCACTTTGAATCCAACATGATTTTTTTTTTTCCTTTTTCCTATCTGTAATATAGAGTAGTTAGGTTTTTGAAATTATGTTGCATTACTTTGCAATAAATCTTCAAGTGTTTTGTATTAATGTAGATAATAAAATTCAAGTGCAGGTATACAGGTCAGTGTGAAGGGTCTAGATATTAAGACGTGTTGCGTATGACTGAACTTTTTTGTCAAATTTAATAGATTATATTTTCAGATATGAGAAAACCAACAAGTTGTTAAGAAGCATCTAAGAGAGACACTTGAGGGTGTATAAAATATTTATACCAGAGAAATTCCACAAAGATGCTTTGATGCTGTCTTTTATATTTTTTTTCTTTATCCTTTTTTGTTGGAACACGTTTTCATGCTTTTATCTCCTTATAATGGACGTGTGTGTGGGTGTGTGTGTGTGTGTCTGTGTGTCTGTGTCTGTGTGTGTGTGTGTGTGTTTGTGTGTCTGTCTGTCTGTCTGTCTGTGTTTCTCTGTGTGTGCGTGCATGCATGCATGCATGCATCTGTGCGTGTGTGTGCATCTGTCTCCATGTGTGTGTCTCCATGTCTGAGTGTGTGTGTGTGTGTGTGTCTGTGTCTGTCTCTGTGTGTGTACATGCGTCTGTGTGTGTGTGTGTGTGTGTGTGTTACACAGGCGTCATCACTCTCCAGGCGTTCTCCAGTTATCTGTCCAGTGATGAGAACGGAGTCATCCCACCAGAGAAACTGGACCAGTCTGAAGACATGAGCTTCCCCCTGTCTCACTATTTCATCAAGTCATCACATAATACATACCTGACAGGTACGCTCACACACACACACGCACACACACACACACACACACACACAAAACCCCTTTAAACTTAACTTCCAGTAATGGACTCACTACTTTGCATGGAGAGATTAATGCTTTCAAGGGCTGTTTGATATCATGTGGAAGCTTCTTAAGAAACAGAACGTGACTTTTACAGGAAACAACAAGAAACTCAAGGATTTTGCAGGTGTGAAAATAAACTGTAGGCAAAGCAGAGTCTGGACTGACTCTACTCCTCAGCGATTTAATCATTCAGACCACAGCAGAGAAGGTAAATTACAATCAGGAGCTCTAACACATCCAACATCTCTGAACAAGCTGGCAGTTAAAATTCAGTGAACAAGGCAGAATGTCAGGGGAACACAAAGCTCCACTCTGTGAGCCGTTATCGTTCTTCAGAGTGACACTGAACTCAGCAACACCTCAGAAAATCACCTCCACTGAACGCCTGACGGCCATTTGTAGCAGTAAAAAGGGACTTCGCTGGTGTGTAAATTAGTATCTGACCCGAAAAGCGCCTTGGAAGTGAGGTTTCTATTGTATTCTATCATCATCTTTATAGCTTTTTATTGAGTCATCCAGTATAAAAGTGCTTCTAATCATTGACAACGTGGATGAGAGCAGTCTAATCTGTCTTATTTATGTCTTCTTCTTGTGTTTCAGCCGGTCAGCTGGCAGGGAGCTCCTCAGTGGAGATGTACAGGCAGGTTCTTCTGGCCGGATGCCGCTGTGTAGAATTAGATGTGTGGAAAGGACGAACTGCAGAGGAGGAGCCTGTCATCACACACGGGTTCACCATGACGTCAGAAATCCCTTTTAAGGTGTGTATACTTTATAAAATCTCAAGTCCTGAAAGATGCCAGCTAATTTGTGGTCATTTTCATAGTGCAGCCATCAGAATTTACTTTTTAATAGCAATTTAGCAATTCCAGAGTAAGATTTCACATAAAGAAAAACATCATAAGCTCATAAAATACAACAAATTGTTAAAGATTTATCCAGTGTTTCTACTCTTCTTGTCCTGTGTCTTCTAATAGTAGTGTGAAGTGTGAAGTTGGGGCCCCTCGTCATGTTTCAGTCTGTCAGCTGTTAGCACTTCCACTACAAACGTCTCACATGGTCTTATTTAAATTACTGCCCAGTGAGGTAGAATTAGCCATTATTTTTTCAACAAAGCGAAAAATTTCCTCCAAAAAATGAAGACAAACTGTGTCGTAGACCTTTGCTTCGTCTCCCATTTATCATCTCACGACCCCTCAGATGTATCTGGTGACCCTTTGGAGGGGGCTCGACCATGTGTAATGACACAGGGATTAAAGATGTACTTTTGCTTTAATGCTTTAAGCACATTTTTCTGTTAATGCTTCTTTACTTTTACTCAAGTAGGATCTCTAATGCAGGACTATTACTTGTAATGAAGTGTTTTTACAGCGTGATGTTGGTGTTAAGGATCTGAATGCAGCTACTTTGCATTAGCTGTGCTCAAAACTTGGTTTTATTTAAAGGCAGACTGAAAAACCTAGTTTCCTCCTTCCTTTATGTTTTGATTTAGTTGTCTGTACGTACGCTTTGTATTTAATATCTGCTTTTCTGTGAAGACCGTTGTAACATCTGCTGCTGCTTCATCATTTCTTTGGTGCTGATGTTTTTTTTATTTTCCAGGAAGTGATTGAAGCTATCGCAGAGTGCGCCTTCAAGACCTCACCTTTCCCTGTCATACTCTCCTTTGAAAACCACGTGGACTCGTGAGAATCGTCCTCATTATTGATTTTTGTGTTGATTGATCTGTATGGATGGATTGCAATCTAAGCTGTTTATCTATCTCTCTGTCTATCAATCAGTTTGAAGCAGCAGGCTAAAATGGCTGAATATTGTCAGTCTATTTTTGGAGAAGCATTGTTGATTGACCCTCTGGACAAATACCCTGTAAGTAACACACACACACACACACACACACACACACAGGACAAATGTCATATTAAACACTTAGTGGCTTGTCAGTGAAGTACAGCTAGCGACCGTACTGTGTGTGTTCGCAGCTGGAGTCAGGCGTCCCCCTGCCCAGTCCTCAGGAGCTGATGGGCAAAATCCTCATCAAGAACAAGAAATCCCACAAACCCTCCAATAACACAGACACCAAACGACTGACGGACCAACCTGCCAATCAGAGCAACGAGCCAGTGTCTCCTAGCAACAACACAGGAGGTAAGACACAAAGACACAAGGACTTTTTTCAGCCGAGAAATTCGTGTGAAATGTGTTCAGCTGTGACACACCAGCAGCCTTTGTATCAAAACACGACAGACTATAACGAGTCTGTGGTTTCTCAGGCTACCACAGCTGCATATGGCTGGAAAACATGAATACCAAAGAGTATTCAGGCTCGACTAATTGTAAAAGAGAGTTTTTTTTGTGTGTGTGAATCTTTTAAACTGTCTTCAGGTAAAACAGACACAGATCCTCTCAAATGTGAGTCACAGTCAAATCAGCATCGTTTTTAAAAAGGTGCAGCGATGGCACAGCGGCATCAGCACTGCCACAACCCACAATATTTTTACATATTTATGGAACAAATCGAAGGCGAGAGGGACAAGAAGGATGTGGAGAAAAACAGGATGTGACAAATATCATTGGCTGAGGATCATTTATTTTTTGAGCTCATTTAAAAGACTTCGGAGGGACATCATAAGCGTGGCAGTTACATCTTACTGAAGCTTATAAAAACACGTCTTAAAACCTGAAACTGACCAAATGTTCAATCGTGTGGCTTCTGCACAATATTCTGCTCATATTTTCCGGATTCGTCTCTTTAGAAGTGCCGCCGTCAGAGGACACCTCTCATTATTCAGCCGTAATTTCCATCACGATTCTGGCCAAAGCGACAAGTCTCCTCCTCCTGCTCCCGCCGATGTCTTTGATTTTCTTCGGCAGTCCGCTGCACCTCCGGGATGTCTCAGTAATGAGCAGGACATCCCAGAAGAGGTCGGAAGCTCAGAGCAGCAATTAAACAGAGGTGTAGGGGGAAATTAGGGATCCTTATTGACACATCTGATGTGCAAATCCTGAAAACAGGTCTGGGACTGAGAGCCCAGCCGGTACACAAAGAGCAGACTAGTAGCTGTGCTGAAGTACGTACTCATACGCACGCCATGACCCTTTAGTCAGTGAATACTAGAGTGGGCTGCATAATCACCTGCAGAGGTTGTTTACAAAACTACAGGCATGTATTTGGTTTATATTCTGATCTTTTGTGTGTTTTCTACTTGAAATCACAGCACAGACATGTCAGAATTATATCACTCAGATATTGTGTGCACATTTCTCCTGTTGGGTTATTTGTGGGTTGATTCTAATCTTTGATGTCTCCCTTTTTTGTAACCTGGATTCAGGACTTGTCACCAGCTTTGGCATTACTGTGTTTTATTTGCAGTGAGACCTAACTGTCATCACTTATCTTCAGGGTTAGAATGTGGAATTGTTGTACATTTACTCAAGTACTCAACTTAAGTACGACTTTGAGTTACTCCATTACATCTCAGAGACACATTTTTTCACTCCACTGCATTTGTCTGGCAGCTTCAGTTACTTTTCTGATGACACTTTTTCACACCCTTCCTGTCCAGTGAAAACCATGTATCTCCAGATATGATGATTTTGAATGTTTCTCATAAAGTTTTCCTTTATGGTTTGAGAGACTTCTCCTCCTTCTTCAGCTAAATAAACTCTGGAAAAAGCCTCTTGGATTAGCTCAAAAATGCATCGTCACAAAGCTGAAAACAGGCTGTTTTTCTGACTATTTAATGATATGTGGTTCTCACAGGACAGCCACGCTGCAAACATATGATGATCTTATCGAATATGATGCACTGATGCTGTAGATTAAACCAGCCAGCAGTATATAAAGTAGTTCAAATGAGCTCAGCCTGAAACATCTACAACATCCACATTAATGCAGCAGGAATATTAATCCACAAACATCAGATATGATAGAAACAGAGGATTTTACTGCATTATGAGTACTTTTACTTTGATCCTTCTGTGCTGATAATACTGACAAACTTTTACTTAAGTACGTTTTTAATGCAGGACTGTACTTGCAGTATTTTCATAGTGTGGTATTAGTACTTTTACTTCAGTAAAGGATCTGAGTACCTCCTCCACCACCTCTATCTTATGTAAAAGTGTCAAGTTTTCTGCTTTGATATTTGGAAAAAGAAGAAGGGATGAAGAGAACGATGAGGATGAAGACTTGTTTAACTTTAATTTTAACAGAGATGGAGGCTGAGAGTGAGGAAGATGATGATGATGAAGATGATGATTGTAAAAAGGTCAGTGGTGACGTCACACAAAGCCGAGGGGCGGTCGACCCAGCTGCTGTCGCCATTTGTTAATGTTTACGAGTATTGTTTATTTTCATTGTGTCGTCGTTCATTCTTTGTCATCGTCGTTCTTAATCTCGTCACGTACTCTGACTGTTGTTGTTGTCGCTCTTTGTCAACACTTGCTTCTTTTTGTATGTGTTTTACTTTTGTCGTCACTGCAGTGTGTCGCTGTTGAATTATTTGTGCTGTCGTCGTTGTTGTTGTTGTTGATTCTCTTTGCGTACTGTTCTTCTTCTGTTTAGTTTTTTATCCTCTGCGCTCGCAGTGGGCCTGAACGATGATGGTTAACTGTTAACCGGTTTGAGTTTTACGCCCATTAGCATTGTTTTGCTTTAACAACATCAGACTCACAATGGATGATGGGGATAAAAGGATCAAAACCGATGCAGCAGAACCAGAGATATTGTCGTGCATGTTTTCCTCTTGGATCCTACATTACCCACAATGCACCTCAACTGCAAACAGTTCAGATGGAGATTTGGTTGTCTTATGCTAGTCGCAGCTAATGTAGCCTCACGCTGCTAACCAAGAGCAGAGGTGAGGAGCAGCTGCAGCAGTTTGAAAAACTCCACAGATTTTATTTTATCATTTTTAAACCCGTGGTCCTCAGTTGATGCTGACTCAAGTGACATCACTTGAGGCAATTTATCAAATTTTGCGCCACTCCCCCTGGAGCCACAACTTTTTCACATATGCTGTAGTGCTCCTTACCACCTGTGAAGAGATTTAATGTGTAAAATCTGCAGAGTTCTGCCTTATGTTCATCTTCACAAACAAATTAGGTTAATGTTGGAGAGGACACAATCTGGTAAAACTAAGAGAGTGCTGTTAAAAATGCCTGTTCAGATCAAAAGAGAAGAAACAAATGAAGCGGATATCGAACTGACTGGGCAGGTGTGTTTGGTGAGACCAAAAAGTGCACTTAGGGGGCAGATCTCCAGGAGCAGATCTCCACCAGGTGTGTCCTTTAGGGAAACTGAAGCAGTTGTCACTTGTGCCCCCTGCTGGCTGGTTTGAGGAGTGTGGAGCCATCAGGGCAATCGACAAAATAGGTTTTTCAAAAATTGTGAATAAATATGCACAAAAAATATTCGGACGCGGCACGACCAAATGCACAAACCCCTCCAAGCTTCCGCCTGGCGGAGATAAAAACCAGAGACAACAAATGCAAACAATAAGAAGAAAAGCAAGAGGCTGAACAGAGAACCAGGCCTGCTGTGAGATCTGTTCGTGGGGGAAGGTTAGTGTGTTTGCACGTGTCTGCGTATTTGTGCTTGAAAGTGAACGTGGATGTCTTCTCGGAGCTGGTTTCCTGTTTTCTTTTGTCGTGACGTTTGTATAACTGTTCCCCGTCAGATGACGATGCTGTTTGGTGCTGAAAACTCCCAACTACACACACGTCCGTCCTGTGTTTCTGTCGAACCTGCTGCGTTCAGCTGCCTGCTGCAGTTGCCCAGTTCGTGTTGTTAGAAATGATGCAGCCATCAGACCATTAAACCCAGCTCCCTGACTTCAGTATCAAGATCAACTTCACCCTTAAACTTTACTCCTGGTGTTGTTTATTTCAGGGCTCAGCGGAGCGGGAGGCCGTGGCTACCGAGGAAATGTCGACTCTGGTAAACTACGTCCAGCCGACCAAGTTCAACTCCTTCGAAGCCTCCAAGAGTAAGAAAAGCAGATCACTTTGACAAACTGACACACACTCTGTTTTGTATTTCTCTCACTCTCTGCAAGACAGTTCATGGAACAGCACGCCATTAAGCTGGAAAATCCTATAATTTCAGTTCATGCCTCTGCTATCTCTGTGCAGGGATCAACGTAACCTCTGATGAAAATTTGCAGTGATACAGCAGCAGTTTCTCTCACATTGAGCTCATTGTGTTTTGATTCTGATTCTATGAAAAAAACAAGTAGTCTGATGTGTGTGTGTGTGTGTGTGTGTGTGTGTGTGTGTGTGTGTGTGTGTGTGTGTGTGTGTGTGTGTGTGTGTGTGTGTGTGTGTGTGTGTGTGCTGGCTGTGTGCGTAGAGGCCGCCCGCTGTTACCACATGTCGTCTTTTGTGGAGACCAAAGCTTTGGAGCATCTCACGAAGTCGCCCGTGGAGTTTGTGGAGTATCCTTGGCCACAGTTACACCACACCATGGCAACTGTCTCTATACTGTCTGTTCTCCTTCCCTCTTTTGATGCTTCTCTGCTGAACAACTTTAATCAATATTTCTTTTAATTTCAGAAACAGCAGTATAATGTTTGAAAAGCCGCATTAGCACCCAGAGCTACTTTTTAAGGTATTAAAAGGTTTCCTCAGCTCGTCCTCTGCATTTCCACCTGATGTATTCCTGACGTATAGTAAATAGCAAATGGGCTGCATTTATATCACACTTTTCTTGTCTTACCAACCACTCAAAGTGCTTTACAACACAAGCCAGCAGTCACCAATTCACACACACAGTCATACACTGGTGACAGAGGCCACCATACAAGATGCCACCTGCTGATCAGAAGCGGTAGCCGCTCACACACATGCTCGTACACCAGTGACAGAACTATAATGAGCAATCTGGGGTTCAGTATCTTTCCCAAGAACTCTTTGACATGTGTACTGCAGGGGCCAGGGGTCGAACCACTAACCCTCTGATTAGTGGGCAAACCCCTCTTCTTCCTGAGCTGCAGCTTTCCCGTAGTATCCAACGTCGGAAAAAATGCTGCGAGTGGTCGACCAGTGAGACATACTCGTGGCTGCAGGCCCCAACCTTGAAGTAGGAGGGGCTTGTTGGGCTAAATTCGAGTCGACCCTGGTGCCAGCAGTGGAAAGGCACTCCTCCTAAACTCCTCTGAAGGTTCCTCGTCTCTGAGGAAAGTTCCTGCCGTAGAAATGCCGCTATAGTCTCTGCGCCAATGTACCAGGAGTAATACATTTTATTTAGATATATAAGAATATGTGATAAGTGTAGAGTTTGGCAGGGCCTGAGGATAAACATTATTGTACTATTCTTCTTAACTTCACATTAACCAGATATAATAAATCCCAGTTGAGTCGTATCTACCCAAAGGGAACCAGAGTCGATTCATCCAACTTCATGCCTCAACTCTTTTGGAACGCTGGCTGTCAACTGGTGGCTCTCAACTACCAAACGATAGGTGAGAGTCCGGCCTTTGACCTCCTTTGATCTGACACCAGATTTTTGCTGGGACAAAAACCGAAGGCATCAGCTGAACCCTCGTTTCAGTCTATACTAATAAACACGTCCATCAGTTCTTTACTATAAATGACGTTTTATTCACTGGAGCAGATATTCCCGAGCTTTTTAGCCTTGTGACCTCTAAACTACTTAAGAAAAAATAATAAAAACCTCAAAGTATCCACTAATTCACTGGAGAAGAAAGATGCACTAAAAGAAAGCTTATGAGAACATAACTGTGTGTAACAGAAATATATTCGTATCTGTTTTCCTGTCTGCTTAGTCATCTAGTAACCCCCAGTTTTATCCTGCGATGCTTGGAGGGGTGTCTGACCCTCAGGCTGGGAATCGCTGTGATAGAGTGAGTGGGCAGTGGCCAGATGTTAAATCTGGTCCTCAAAACAGAAACACAAGACAAGACTCTCTGGATATTTAGAAGATAAAGTACATGTTCTGGCCAGTGGTTGTATGTGTTTCTGACTGACGCTTAATTCACGTCTCATTAAGGGTTATTAAGGGTTATTTTAAATTATAAAGTTATCAAGATCGTAATTTAGTTTTACAACTTTCTCACTTACTAGAAATAAACAGTTATTATAAGATTATTACAGGAGGGCAACCTCTTAGTTGATGGCCTAGTAGTTGCAGAATATGGTCATGCAGAATAAGGTATTAATAAGCCCTTTTGTAATGACTAAAGAGCCAATATGTTACTAATATGCATGCTAATAAGCAATTGGTTAATGGTGAACATGTGTGCCTTATTATAAAGTGTTTATGTGCACAGTCTTGTACATTTTAGTAGTATTGTTGTACTTTTGGTTCAACCAGGAGAGCTTGATGCAAGCTTTGCAAATCTGCAACGGCACTCAGATAAAAGTGTTTATCTAAAGGAGTGCAACAAGCCTCAACAGCCCTAAACTTAGTAATAGCGCTTTGTTCCAGACTTGTCCATGCAGCTGAATCTCTTCATGTTTGAGTACAACGGTCGCAGTGGCTACAGACTGAAGCCTGAGTTCATGAGGCGGCCAGACAAACACTTTGACCCCTTCACGGAAAACACAGTGGATGGCATCGTGGCCAACACGCTCTCTGTGAAGGTACAGCAGCGGCAGCTTCCTTTGGAGCATCTTTCAATGTGACAATCCTGGTGAAAAACAGACAGGCATTACTCCATATGTAATGCAGCCTGTCCTACGTTTCCGTGTGTTGTAGGTGATTTCAGGCCAGTTCCTGACTGAGCGGCGGGTGGGTGTGTATGTGGAGGTGGAGATGTTTGGACTTCCTGCGGACACCAGGAGGAAAGCGCTGAAGACCAAAACCTCCCAGAACAACAACGCCATCAACCCAGTGTGGGACGAAGAGCCGATTGTCTTCAAAAAGGTGAGATCCAGAGGAGAGACCGGTGTGAGGATGTGATGTGTCACTGTCGCTATCTGACCTGTCTGTGAACTCTCCGACAGGTGATTCTTCCTACTCTGGCCTCTCTGAGGATCGCTGCTTTTGAGGAAGGAGGGAAGTTTATTGGTCATCGGATTATTCCAGTGTCAGCCATAAGACCAGGTCGTGTTTTATTCCAGCCGTGTCTCTCTGTCTGTTGTCAAAGTCAGGTTATCTGTGAGATCTTAGTTTTTGTTTTTTAATATCTTCAGTGCAAACTGCTCCAGTCACTCTGGTGTCTTCATCTATTTATGTCAGTAAAGTTAAAGTTTCACTCCTTTGTCGCAACGCTATACTCCAATTTTATTTATTAATTATTTTAACTTTACAAACAATGATTCTTTAAAACTGTCAAAACTTTCCTGAACTGGAATTATGATAAATTACCATTGTCTTTACATGCAGATGCTCCACAGTATTATGTTAATCCATAACTTGGATGATTAAAACATCCATATTTCATTTTCCTCCACCTTTAATGTCTGTTTAGACTCTAAATCATCTAATATATTTCTCACATTATGCAGAAACTGTCAGTCTTTGAAACAGCTGGCAGAGACATGCTGCTGCTTTGAAAAAAGTCTTTCACCACTTTAAATGAACTTACTGGTGATTTTTCTTTGTAATTCTGTCATTACATGACTGATATTAAGTGTGGACTCAGCTGCATCGATCTCTCTGTCTTCCAACTTTCTTGGCAGATTCCTACATTGTTGCTCTCCCTAAACAACCCAAAGGATGCTAACGTCTCGGTGATTGTTTCCAGGTTATCGTTACATTGGCTTGAGGAATGAGAAGAACCAGTCTCTTATCCTACCAGCTGTGTTCGTCTACATCGTGGTCAAAGATTACGTCCCAGACACCTTCGCAGGTACGAACACTTTAACGCAGTGTCTCAGAATCAAGTGGCCAATTTCAAGTTGTTTTTTTCTGAATTAATAATAAAAAAACATGGCAAAACATATAAAAAAACATGATAAAAACAAGAGATAAAACATGCAAAACTTCCTTTGGATTTGCTGCAGATATTCATGCAAGGATTGTTTTACTGTGACCTCTGACCTCCAACACTGCTGCTGTTAAAATGTTAAAATGTGCAGATTTCCATGAAATTGAATGAGCACACCCACTCAGCCACCCGCAGGACAAATACTTAACCCTAACCCTAACAGTTCACAGAAAGCAGACACTCCTTGAGTGTTTTAGCGTCTTTAAACATCTGCTGCTACTATGTCTCCTCTGTTTGTCAGTATTTTAGATGTAACCACGTCCGTGAGACTAGCTTTGTTTATACAGACCCTCTAAAGCACAAGTGGCAGCTCTGTATTCACCTTTTTCCCCATATGTCCTCTCTAGACGTGATAGAGGCTTTATCCAACCCTATTCGTTATGTCAACCTCCTGGAGCAGAGGTCCAAACAGCTGGCGGCTCTGACACTGGATGACGTGGAGGAGGACACGCAGACCGAGGTCCGTCCTGTGTCTCGTGCTTTTCTGTCTTTGTCTTGAAAGCAGGACGTTTGTAACTCTGGTTGGTGTTGTTGTCCAGGATGAGGCAGACACTTGTGCAGAAAGAAAGAATGATCTGAAATTGGCTCCGCTCGAGAACGGACTCAGCCCAGCCCCTGGCCCCGCAGGCCACACCCCCGTCGCCACGACGCCCAAAGCCTCTGCGGCCAATCAGCAAGCAGCTACGACAGGTAGCTCCACCTACAAAGACACACACGCTCATTCAAAGAGAGTTTAAAGTAAATCTTAAATATGCTAATAATGTTCTTTTCTGCATTTCAGATGCAGCCAAACCAGCAGCAAAGACTGAAGATCTGGTTCAAAGTGTTTTAATCGGTCAGTTTACACAGTTTCTAATCATTTTTTAAATCCCCAGTATGCAATCAATCAATAAAGATTAGTTAAATAAAACTAAATATGTGTGTATATAGCATATAAGCTATAAGCCTGTAAGATATATGGATGTGTGTGTGTTTGTGCTTATAAATGTGCTTGGGGCTAATTGGTGATGGTATTATAATCTGTGTTATCAAAAATCCAAGCACTGTGTTCATTCTGCTGCAGGATTCCTGGACAGACTTATTGAACAGCAACATTAAAAATTATATTTATCAGTCGTCCAAGCTTTTACAGAAAGAAACACTGGAGAACGATTTTAAGAGTTTTGTTAGTTCTTTTAAAGGTCTATTTAAATATACTGATACACGATTACTCGTGGTAACAGATATTCCAGTGTGCGCCCTCGAGAGTCTGCAGCAGTCAAAGGTTTACCAGAAGGAGCAGAGACGTCAGTTTAAAGAGCTGAAGGAGTTAGTGAGGAGGCACCAGAAGAAAACCTCAGAGCTCCTCCGGGAGTTCAACAACAAGTACAAGAAGATGGCCAGACAGTGCAGCAAGAGCAGGTAAACACACACAGAACCTTATTTCAGCCTCATCATCAACGTGTCAGCACAAATTAGAATGATCGTTACACTTCCCTGCTCAGTGTGAAGTGACGTATTTGTTGTAATGTAAAAGTCTGAAGCTTTGTGGTTTTGTGTGATGCGCAGCTGCGTGTTTGTTTGTGTGTACGTGATGTTCAGGGGTTCGTGCTCGGACAGCGAGAGAGACGAGCGCCTCCAGCAGCTGAGAGTCGAGCAGCAGCAGCAGCTTCTGGCTCTGAGGCAGGAGCAGTATTACAGCCAGAAGTATCTGCAGAGAGAGCATATTAAAATGGTAAAGTCCGACAAAGGCAGGTGCTGCTAATGCTGACACTTGCCCCAGTCCAACACAAAGCGTTAAATAAGTGCAATAGAATGATAATAGAATAATATAATGACATTAACAAAATCTTATTTTGAATAAAAACCTAATATTCTCTGCTGTAAAATCCGGTCAGTTTCCTAAGTGACAGTCCAGGTTCTGTAGCAGTTAGCTCTATGGATCTGTGTTACTTTGGCCCAGCGTGCTTCGAGCATGATGTAAAATATAAGCCGAGCTTCTGTTTCCTCCAGCTGACGGAGCGACTGAGCAGCCTGGCTGAGGAGAGTCACAGCGCCCAGATGAAGAAACTCAAAGACATCTGTGACAAGTAAGTTATTAATCTGGGACTAAACTGACAAACATTGGGGTGTTAAATCTCTGCGGGGGATTACACAAAGAATTACATTGTTAAGAGCTAACTTCATAAAGGCCGTAGCTTGAAGGGCTTTTCCCTCTGAGCTGCTGCAGGCGACTTAAATCTCTGCAGCCGATCTCGTCCTGCTTACACTGCGTACAAGCCAAACCTCAGATGCCGCGAAGCAGCAAATCAGAAAAGTAACGCTTAAAGAACCAAATCAACTTCATTATTATGTCTGAAAGTTGAAAAGCTACTTCTTTTAAAGGCTTTAGATCAGAAGTAGAGCTGTGCTGAACTATTAGAAATGTTATTTTCCCATCAAAACGCATTAATGCACTCTGTTTGAATTCATACTCAGTTATTAAATTGAGGACTTAATCTTGAAAGAGGTGGCCTTGTTTTAATCTGTTCAATATGGTGCTTTATATTTAATATTTTTGGGGTAATTACAACATCTTCGAACATCAGCCAGTGCTTTCAGGCCTCTACCTGCTGCTTTCAACACCATTTTGAACATTTTCAAGCCCTTTTTCAATCTTCAACGTTTTCCTGCTGCTTCAGGGAGAAAAAAGAGTTGAAGAGGCAGATGGATCGAAGGAGAACAGAGAAGATCAACCAAGCGAAGACCAAAGAGAAGCACCTGGCTGAAGAGTACGATGCGTAAACACACAGACACACGCCGACATTAACCCACCGCACCTCACCCAGACACCTGCTGTAGCTCCTTCACCTGCTTCATGCACTGATCCATCCAGCTAGCAAAATATGAAGCTCACACTCAACCCATGTGACTGTGTGTTCCCAGGGAGAAGATTGAGATCAATAAGTCCTACGTCAATGAAGTCGTCCAGAACATAAAACGGGTGAGCGGGGGATGGAGAATCTGGGTTAAAGCAGCGCAGGATTTTTTTTTTGATGGGTGTTTCTATAGACTGAATACCGCCGAGGCCGTGATGAAAATTTCATGTTTCTGTCTCTGTGCCGTCTCTCTGCCCGTCTCCCTGCAATCATGAAACGCTTCATAAGTCTCTTTGACTGTCTGTCTGTGTCTCCGTCCCCAGCTTGAGGAGACTCAGGCGAAGCGCCATGATCAGCTGGTGGAACAGCACAATGAGCTCCTGCAGGAGATTCAAGACCAGAAACCAAAGGTAGATCACAAATGCAGACTGTCTTTCCAGCCTTCCATCATTTCCCGTTGCCTCGGTGAAGTGCACCACCTACCATTTTGCATACTTCACGCTCGAATTTCTTATACACAGAGCTCCAAGCTGCTGCTGTCTGTAGCTACACACCCACACGGTTTAGCATCAGTACTGACGTCAGCACGGGGCGTTTGAGTGATGTAACGTGCCCTCTGGCAGCCATATTGGAGCAGCTCAGCTGTTGGCAGTAATGGCTGACAACAGCTGGTTGCATTTCTAAATGTACGAGCCATCTGTGTCAACAGTAGGAAATAGACAAGGTGAAATTCTGTGTTGTTTTTTCATGGGAAGTGAGTCATCATCAATATATCTCACTGGGTCTTTGTTTATATAATCTCAGTTTTGTTTGCACGGTGTCCGCGTCAGCAGGCAGTCGATCAGAAAGCAATCTGTAATCAGTCGGTTCTGTGGTCTCTGTCCAGCTGCAAGGGGCCGTGGAGGCGGACTTCCAGGAGAAGTTCCAGTGTTTGCCCGGAGAGATTGAAGACTTCCTGCAGGACAGGAAGACAGATTTTAGAGGCCACAGCAAGTCGCGTCCGTCGACGCCACACGAGACTCTGTCAGAGGAGGACTGAAGAGGGAAATGTGGAGGAGTGAGGGAGCATGAAGAAGAAGAAGAAGAATCAGTGGAGTGACTCAAGTAAGAAAGGCTGAAACAACAGAGGGAAACATTGATGAAGGGGTAGTGAGGGAGTAAAAGAAAGCAGAAGAGACATCGTGATTCTAAAGACTGTTAATGTGTTTTTAATGGAGGAGCGCTTTAATGATTTCTTTTTTATTCCATTCAAGCATGCACTTTACTTCAGCGTTTAATCAGAACCCATTTAGTCTCATTTTCTGTCATCTGTTATTTTGACAGACAACTGAAACCCAACACTTTGTACTGCATGACAACTCTATCTATCTATCTATCTATCTATCTATCTATCTATCTATCTATCAGCGAACATACATCAGGCTCAAGGCCTGTCTCTGTTGTATATGCACCTGGACAGATGTTACTGATGATGCACAGTCACTATGAATCAAACCTGCAACTCTAATTCATGTATAAAGATCACAGCATCGCTGCCGTCACCTCAGCAGTATTATTTCTCATTGTTAGTGATCCTCTGTTGCCCTCACCCACACAGCTGCACACAGCGCCGCTGCTGCTGGAGCCGCTGGGGGTCAAAGTCTTTGCTCAAGGGCACTTCAGGGGTGGTAAATGAGGGAGGGGCATGTGATCCTCTCTCACGTTCCCCACCCAGATTTATCCACCACATCTTGCTCGTCTAAAACTGAGAAAATAAAGTTAAATTCCAAATTCTGCTTCCTGTAACGAATATGATGTGCACAGCAGCACAAGATAACACACAAACCATAGCGCGGTGTGAATACTGTATACTTTTCAGGATATGGAAAATACATGCACAGTGATTTTTACAGTTTTATGTTGCATCAGTTCATCTAATGTCATGTTATATTTCAAGGACATATTATGAGGACGTTTTTTGCAGTTTTTTTTTGCACCTGATTTATTTATTTTAGAAGCTGACAGTCGTCCATATACCAAGTAAGACCTTAAACAGGCGTCATGAGTGTGTTGACACGCTTGTTGTCGAATGATTTTGAACGAGGAAATCAGTGAATGAGTTTCAGTGTGAATACAATCGAGAAAGAGGACTGTGTGTACTTTGTATTTAAGATTTATGCTATAGACTACAACTGGATCATTTATCGTGTCCTTGATAGTTTGATTATGCACTTGTTTGTTTGTTTATTTATTTTGGGATAAAGATTCATCTCAAAGGAAATTTTTGTTAAGTATTTAAAATGATGTATGAAGCTATGACTGTTAGCCTAAGATATTTATGAATGGAAGAGGATTTTCATAGAAAGACTTTGGGAAAAGAAGAAAATTCTTGCAAAAATCGCCTGTTTTTGATTTGTTTTGAAAAAAAAAAAGTGTTTTCCGACCGGTAGCAGCAGCATCGCATCTGTTCCTCCGTCTGCTACACAAAGGGTTGGATGTCCTGTCAGACGTGGAAGAGCCTCAAAGTCTGCTGCCACTGCATGATTAATTTGTTTCGATGTCAAAGTTGTTTTAACAGTTATCAGTCTGATGATCTATTTATTTATTAATCGTTATTTTCAACCACAATTAAGGATCACGAACATAAACACTTTCTGAAGCTGTTGAAAATCGTTTGAGTGCAAAGTCGACCTTTTTTGTAAAAATGTAAAATGAATGGGGCTCGTCACTCTTTGTACAGTGATCTTCCAGAAGATATTTGTTGGAACATTTTCCATGTGTTGCTTTTCTTCTGGCCTAACTAAGGCTCCAGCTGTGTTCAACAAGCTTTTTGCAGGGAACCGTCGCTTCAAGTGCAAGCCACTGCTGATTGAGATCGAACAATCTTGGCCACGGTCTGTGTCTAACCTCGTAAAGGTAGCCTACACTGCAATTTCAATGGCAATATTTAGACTGAGCTGCTAACTCTAACATGAAAGTACCTCACTATTCTGTCACCACTTTAGTTCAAATTATCTGTTAAAAACATGTTCAAGTCTGCCAAGTGGCTGAGGTTCTGCAACAAAATGCCTTGTTGAACGCACCCCCGCTTTAGTGATTGAACTGAGCATGCTTTATTGTCTTGGATTTCTCCGCCAGTTGAATTGTTTCTTGGTTTTACTGAATGCTATTTTAACTGAAAGACTATTAAAAGTATTTGATCTAAAGATGAGGTGTTGATATTCCTCCTATTCCATCTGTATCAACGTTTAAGATGCACTGACGAGGCGTGGGACAGGAGGTAATCGCTGCTGTCACATCGAGACAAAGCCATTGCTTTCATGTCTGTACACAGAACTTTGCTGCGATTTTGTGTGTGAGCTCGATAATGTGGGCTTTCACAGAGAGCCAGTGTGCTTTAGTTGTCACGGGGGAGGAAGGTGGAGGAGGGATTTCAAGCTGAGCGATGGTCTGTCAGTTCCTGCCTGTCGATGTTACTGACAGTATGGAGATGGAATCAATAGTTACATGTTCGATATGTGTTGTTTCTTCTTGCTTGTTGTGGGCGGCTTCTTTGTTTTTGTCAATTTTCACCTGAGTTGCACATTGTGTTGCCTTTATTTTGTCATGTTATTTGCTTTTCTTACTATTTTTTGTTACTTTATAGTAATTGTCAATTTTAACCTTTGCAACTTAAAATGAACCTTAAGTTAGTCCATTTTCTACATGTTCAGACTGGAAAAGCATACAGAATAAAAATTTTAATTTATACTCATGATCCCAATATCAAATATGTCAAGGTAATTTTCTTAAAAATGTGTTTAAACTGAGGCACAAGAACTCAAAATGTGATGTAATGCTACAGCCAGCGTAGCAGCATCTGACATTTAAAGCTCCTCCAATCAATATTATTTATGTGCTGTCTTAAGCAAAGAAAGTTCCTGATAAACCCACTGCAGACCACCTGCTCAGCAGCAAACAGCAGACAGTGATGGCGAGAGCCAATCAAAGCGGTGACGTTACGGGCCGAAAAAACCAAAACAACGAGCTGAAAGTTGCTCCCAGCACTGAGGGAAACTGCTGAGTGGGATGATAATTCTCACATGATACCATTCACAGGCAGTCACGTGATCTATTGTCATGATAAAGACTTTCATTATTGCTGCTTTAATGTGATAATATTTCACAGGTGTGTGTTTCAGCTTGTTATGGTGGTCTACTGCCCCCAAGTGGCAAGATATCAATGACTGCACCATACGAGCATGAAGCTTTGGAAATAATTAACATATAGCCTGCAGTCAGTGCAAAGAGAGAAACTCATGAGAAATTGTAGGATAAATTTGATTAATGGCTTTAGACTGATCTTTTGGAAGTTTATACAGAAGAAATTGCTCCTTTTTTCCTGCTCACATTGATCTTAATTTTTTTAATGTTATTTATAAATGTCATGTGCACCACAGACAAAATTAAACTCACCTCTGTTGAACTGGAGATGAATATCTGGCAACCTGGAAACATAGAAACTACATCTGCATGAGCAGACACCAGCAGAGGTAAGTGTGAAAATGCTGCTTTTCTTATTCTTTCCAGCAGATGGCGGCAAAGAGCCGAAGATGACCTTCCTCTCTCGCCGTAGAAGAAGAGCTGCAGCATCAGCACCAGCAGAGACGTCTCCCTCTTGTCTTCTCCTCTGCTCTGCTCTCCTCTCCGTCCACTGCGGAACAGCGGCCCGTTTTTCTCCCATCAGACCCAGCCCGCCATGGACAACTCCGGCAAAGAGAAGGAGGCCATGCAGCTGATGGCTGAGGCCGACAAGAAGGTCAAAGCGTCCGGATCCTTCCTCGGGGGGATGTTCGGGTAAAGGATGCTCTCATTCTCTTCTCTGTCTCTGTTTACCTCCGCGCTCTCCCCCTCCCTCTCTCCCCCTCTCTCATTTGGGTATGGGGGAGAGATTCCTGCACGCAGGGCCCATCAAAGCCTGCTTTCCTTAACGGTGAAATCGCTGTAATTTTCTCGTAATACTCCTGCAGCAGTGCTCAGATATGAGTCTCAGAGGCCTGATCAAACCCTGCATTGCTCTGTTTTATAGACTATTCCCGTAATGTTTTCTGTGCGTCCCTATAGGAGCTGGTAGCTGTGGCTGTGACATTGTGTCCTTATGACAGATTCGAGGTTTATTATAGCGTCTTTTTTTTGCCAGCTGTGTCTCTGAAATATAAGCTGTCATCGCAGATAACGTGGCCTGCGTGTCGTGGCCTGTCACGCACGACGAAATGTAAATGCGCCCATTCGCCCGCTGCTGCAGCTGCAGCTGCGGGTGGAGGTGAGCGGGCTCGTCGGGAGCGTGAGGCCGGGCAGAGATGCAGGGAGGTGGGGAGAGCAGCGCAGAAAGGACGGTGTGCAAGCAACCAGGCGGAGGTGATGCGGAGGCTGGGCTTTATTTATTTTCGTGTGTGGGGGGGCGCGTGTGTACGTGTGCACGTGCGTGTGCGCGTGTATGCGCGTGCGTGTGTGAAAGAGGGGATGGGAGTGGGCCTTCATGCGTGGGAGGGGCGGATGTTTACATGTAAAATGGACATACTAGAATATAAATTAGATAGATAGATAGATAGATCGACTAACTGATCAGCTGGCTGATTGATCAGTTGACTGACTGACTAAGGCTATTGATAGATTGAGCGCTCAGTCTAAAGTGAACCCTTTTAAAGAGACACATTATTGAATAGAGGGGGCTCCAGGTAGAGACAGAATCTGTACTTCATTGTTGTGTAGAGTAATTTCAACCATAGTAAAATAAATAAATTCTATATATTCCTTTTTTTCATGTTGCATGTAGAGAAGCTGTAGATAAACACAGTGGTGAAAAAAATGACACAAAATAGATGTAACAAAAGGGAAATATATCAGAGCTGCGTGATGCACAGGGTTTAAGGCTCGATTTAGAGCTGAGATGATCAGTTGCATGTTATTCCATGTAATTACTTGGTAATTGAGCTTTTTGAGACATCACCTCGAGCCTTGTGACCAACATTTTTAACCATTTCCTGACATTGTACAATAGCAGCTCATAAAATATGCAGATAAATAAAATGAAAGTAAATGTTAGCTGCAGCCGAATCAACTTATTCATCCATGTAGTCATGGAAACAATGCTCCATTCTTATGGACCAACCCTGATTACAAACATACAATACACAGTAAAAAAAAACATGTCACTCTCAGACAACATGAAATCTATTTTACAAAGAAATATGGTTCTTTTTTTATGTTTCTTGTGAGAGAGCCATTAAAACCAGTTTAGTCTGTTCATTTTCAGTTTGATTGATGCTTGAGGAACCAGTCTGGTTGAGCTTTAAACCCAAATAATGCACATAGATGCTGCATAAACTTGAAATCCACCCCAACACCTTGCTGTTGGTCACGTGAACCCTGTTTTCCAAATCTGTCCACATTTTCCATCTCCATGACACAAAATCAACGTTATAGATTAATAACCTGATAAAATCTTCTGTAATCAGGCCTCAGACCTGACAGCTGAAGTAGGTCACATATGTTCTCCCCAATGTTTTTTTAATGAGCTACACTCATTTGACACAAATGTAGAAAACATGTGACATTTATTTTATAAAATATGTTAAGAAGAAATGTCCCTCTGAAGAGAAGGTTTGGACAGTTTGCAGCATCCATTATGTCTTAACATCTTTATCACTGCATGTTTTTGTGCAGCTGGTGGATCCTTGAAAGTTTCCACTGTGAGACGCTGACTGTCACACTTTTACCTGAACTTAAAGTAACTTTTACTTAAACGACAAAACAGAGGAAATCAGCTTCCTTCAGCCATATCTAGAAATGCACAGAGAGACATTATTAACTTTGTGGATTGAGTAACGGCTGTAAATCACATTTAGCAGATGAAATTCTATTAAGGCAAATAAAAATGCATGAATGTTGCGCAGTCGCACGCAATAAATCTCAGTTTGAGATCTCAGCCGCTTGATTCAGTGTCCTCCGGTGGTTTCTTCTTCATCAAATAGACGCAGAGCTGCAAAGTCAGAGCTCCGTCCCATGCAGAGTGATGCACAGTCAACTCTTTGTGAACTAGTTCATGCTGCAGTCACATGGCCACAAATCAGATATAAAGTTTAGGCTGGATTAGTTTATGAGTTTCATTCCTCTTCATACTGTCTGTGCCTCATAGGAGGGAAAATATTAGATCTTAGAGAGTTTCAGCTGCAGGGTGAACGTACCTCTGCTGCCCTCCGACATGACGTCCTTCAGCCCGGCGACATGACACACTCGTTAAATATACGCAGTGTGAAAGTTTGCAAAATTAATGCTCAAAAAATAATAAAGTCGAAACGAAATGTTTGTCTTTCATGTGCTTGTGTGTGCACGTGTGTGTGTTTTATAGGGGAAACCATAAGGTGGAGGATGCCTGTGAAATGTACGCCAGAGCAGCCAACATGTTTAAGATGGCAAAGAACTGGAGCGGTAGGTGACACACACACACAAACACACGCACATATTCATACTGCATAACAAACACACATAAATCTCTGCACAGATAAACAAACTCCTACACTAACACCCACACACAGACACACATTTATTTGCATGTTTTTTTCACATCCACATTTTAACAGGGTATAAATGATTCACCAGCCTGCACAGAGTATCATTACCATTACCAAGAGCTTCAAACATGTACACACACTAAACTCAGATAAAATTCAGGACAGTATGGGCAAATAAGTGAGACGTTCATGGCTGCAGAAACCGGCGAGTGCTCTAGATGTGCCAATAATAGCTCCGGCTGAGCAGAATTTAGCTGTCTGGATGTGTGTTTTGAGGGTTCTGCTGCGTGACGTCTGTCGGCAGGCTACATCGTGAACGCAGTCACGTAGTTCAGCGAGAGTACAAATTAGAAAATGAGGAGTGTTTGGATTGCATTTGCATTCATTTAAGCTCGTCCCATTGAAACTGTGATGTGTGTGTGTGTGTGTGTGTGTGTATGTGTGTCTAGCTGCGGGGAATGCATTCTGTCAGGCTGCTCGGCTCCACATGCAGCTGCAGAACAAACTGGACTCCGCCACCAGCTTTGTCGACGCCGGCAACGCCTACAAGAAGGCCGACCCACAGGGTGAGCACTGCTGTCTTACACACACACACACACACACACACACACACTTTGTTAATTAAGGTATTCAGGATCGACTCCTTTGCAGCTCTGTTCTGTCACAGCTCCTCGTACAATTCTGAATTAAGGTTCTGACCTGAAGGTGTCTGTATATCTCATGATTATATCAGTTGGATGGAAGCATGTAAACGAGTGGATGCTCAGTTAATTGGTGTTACTATAGTTTGGATTTGGACATCACTTATCTTATCAGACAGTTAGACTCAAGCTGCGACCCTGCAAACATCAGAACTCTGCCAACCTGTTAAACTGCCTTCACGACATCCACAAGTAGACGTCACAAAATGTCCTGCAGATGAGACAGAGACGATGATCACAGGTCGAGATAGTACGAACAAACATCAAACAGCCTCCGCTCTCCGTCCCGATCAATAACTCGGCACTGCAGAGATCTGTCATTTGAGATTAAAACCTCAGCTCAGACGAACAAGTTAAATCAATGGTTCAGTCCAGCTTTCACCACCTCAGAAACATTTCAACATTAGACCATTTCTTTCCACCAAGAGCCTGAAAACTGTTCACAACCAGCCGAGTGGACGACTGTGACTCTTTGCTGTTCTTTGCTGGCTTTCCTGTTGCATTCAGAATTGATTTTAAGATATTATTGATATTGATTGTTTTCACACTCTTTGTGCTTCAAAAATGTTCTGTTTTTATCGTAAAGAACTTTGTTACTCTGTTCTGAAAGGTGCTATAAATAAAGATTATTATTATTATGATTATTACTATTATTGACTGATAAACTCACTTACAGCCCCTCCATCTCTCTCTGCAGAGTTTAATGTCTCTCCACCATCTTTCCCATATTTGCCTTCTTTCCTCAGTTTCTTCCTGCTTTTCACACAAATTGCAGCATAAATCTGACAGCCTAGTTGCTTATTGAAGATGTCCATATCTGCATTGGTACAGACAGTCGTTGTGTTCTGCTTGTCCTTCCTCTGTATTTGTGTCCATTCATTACAGCTGAAAACATGATTGTGTGTTTGCAGAAATCAGTTGCTATGGTCTGTGTTTGGTCTTTCAGAGGTCTTCAGGTCTGTCCCACCATCAGTGCTGCTTTAAGTCAGATGTGAAGTCATTTTTAGGCCCAAATCCACGTGTGTGGAGCTGGAGACGTTGTTCTTCCCTGTTTTTAGAGTAACTGCTTTTGAAGAATATGAGAGGTTTGAGGTCTGGATGAAGAATTATGACAGGAAGAACGTTCGGCTGCTGGTGCTAGGTCTGTGTTTTTCTACAGTTTAAACAGGGAAACACTATGAAAAGTATTTCGCAGTGCTGGAAAGTTGCTAAGTACATTTCCTCAAGTACTGTACCGAAGTACAATTTTAAGGGACTTCTACTTGAGTATTTTCATTTTCTGCTGCATTATACTTATACCACACTACATTTCAGAGGCAAGTCTTGTAATCATTTGTTTGATAATTGTAGTTACTTTCCACATTGATATCAATAATATAATACATTTGATGTGTTGTTGTAGGTTAAGATGAGTGTTAGCTCCACCTTTTCCAGCTGCAACGTGATGAACACACGAGTCCATCAATAACTATAATCCAGTAATATATATTAATCTGAAATGAGCCATGTACAAGTACTTTTACATTTGGTACTTCAGGTACGTTTAGATGCTAATACTTCTACTTATTTCCTCACTGCAGTGTTGCTGCTTTTGCTTTTACAGCGGCACACATGATGAAGGGGAAGCCTCTGTATCACTTCACCTCACAGTGAGAGTCTGGACCCTGAGGTGGTGTTGTTGGAAGATTAAAATGGGTCCCTTGGTTGCTCCAGGAAACCAATATCTGGGTTATGTCGTAACATCCTTCCTGCCTTCCTGTGATGAGCTTTATAAAATAGTGTGGGTTAGCAGGTTAGGAGTCACGGGGGAGGAAGCTTGAAGAGTTTAATTTGACTGAGGAGATTTCGAAGGCTTCAGCAGACTCGTTTTCTAACGTTCCTCCTTACCTTCTTGTCTGTCTGCTTCCAGAGGCCATCAACTGTCTAAATCAGGCCATTGACATCTACACTGACATGGTAAGCTCTGCCCCAGCCATTGAACTGCTCTGCCCTGTGACAGTCCTTCCCATCTTTGAATAACACCCTGTGTGTGTGTGTGTGTGTGTTGCTTACAGGGTCGGTTTACTATTGCAGCCAAGCATCACATCACTATAGCAGAGATTTATGAGTCTGAGCTGGTTGATATTGAGAAGGTGGGTAATTGGTAAAATCAGATCATCTTCATTTGAATATGAACTCTGATCGTCTGCGCTGACTCGTGTGTTTCCCTTTTGTTTTCAGGCCATTGCCCACTACGAGCAGGCAGCAGACTACTATAAGGGAGAAGAGTCAAACAGGTATCTGTGCTGTTTGGAAGTGCAGTAAAAGCTGAACTAACACAAAAAACTTCTTTCTGAGGATTAGAAGATTATGGAAAACTCTGTCACCATTTCCTGTTTTGTTACTAAAAATGATCAAGTAATTGAGAAAATAATTGCCGAATTGGTGCAACGTTATGATGCGGTGGTCACTCCCACTGATAGATGACAGCAAAGCCTGGAGGCCTTTACAGCAGGATATTACATCATCCCTCATCTAAATAAGACTTCTGTATGAGCGCTGGGCCTGGACGATGTTCCTCTTCTTCCTGAGCATAAAGGTGGAAACATTTTTAATACACATACTATCAGTTCACCTGCGGGTTTCTTTGTGTTTCAGCTCAGCCAATAAATGTCTTCTGAAGGTCGGACACTACAGCGCTCAGCTGGAGCAGTACCAGAAAGCTATTGAAATCTATGAACAGGTGAGCAGAAGAACAATAAGTCAAACAACACAAATTAAAGTACCATTGAATCACATTAACACTAGATCATAAGAACCATCTGATCACATCCCGCCTTAAACATAGATCATTTTGTGTGTTTTTGCATTGTGTGTGTGTTTCAGGTTGCTATGAGCACCATGGACAATCCTCTGTTGAAGTACAACGCTAAAGAGTATTTCTTCAAGGCTTCACTGTGTCACTTCATAGTGGACGAACTGAATGCCAAGGTAACACACACACACACACACACACACACACACACACACACATGGCTGAGCTCATACAGAGACTGTCAGACAGCCACTTGCACACATGCATACTGATCCATGCACATGAAGGACGCCTAATGATAGTCTGAAATATTTTAAAGTCTAATATTGTGACCTCAGATGTAACTAATAAGAACACATTTGTGTGCGTGCGTGCGTGCGTGTGTGTGTGTATGTGCGTGTTTCAGTTGGCCATAGAGAAGTATGAGGAGATGTTTCCAGCCTTCTCAGACTCCAGAGAGCTCAAACTGTTAAAGGTAAATTTCTTTCCTCTATTTCTAATGTTTCATGATGTCATTTGTAACAGCTCACCTCAAGCTGACTCGTCAATATATGAAAAAAGGCTTCTCATAAGAAAGGGTTCATAAAGATTTTTTTTATTATATTATATTATATTATATTATATTATATTATAAAAATATATTTGACTCCACATAATCTTTTGAGTGTGTATGCATATTGCATGAAAAGTCACATTTGCTACTGTTATGATCAAAAAAGTTTTAATTAGCAGTTATATTAAAAATGATATGAACAGTTGGTCTCACGAGGAGCAAGAAATGTCTTCTACAAACTTGAAATGACGAAGTTAACCATTTCTTTAAATGAAACTTTCATGTCATAGCAAAATGGGATGGCACCTGGGTAATATTTATAATAGAATTATTATAATAATTACAATTGTATAATTACGGCCACATGGCTGAATCCATGAAGGCTGAAAACAGTGGGACACCATCATCTCTCACTACTCCATGTACTTCACAGACTAAAATTCTGTTAAAAAGTGTTTAGCAGTGGTGCAGAGGTACTTGTACTCTGCTTGAGTATTGTCATTTTCTGCTCCATTATACTACTGCACTGCCACTTTTCAGAGGCAAATATTGTGCCTTTTACTCCACTACATTTGACAACTAGTTACTTTGCAGGTTGACATGAATTATGCAAAATATAGTCAACAAATAGATTATGATGTGTCCTTCTTACCCAGCAGTTTATGAAGTAATTAAAGCTGCACACAGTGATGCACACATGACTGCATCAATTATTATAATCCAGTAACCTGTATTATTCTAAAAAGAGCCATTCTACATGATGAGTACTTTGTTACTTTACTATATTTTGATACTTTTGTACTTCTACCTGAGTAAAATTTTGAATGCTGGAATGGGTTAAAACGGGTCCCTCGGTTTCTTCTTTCTTCTGTTGCCACAGAAACTCCTCGAAGCCCACGAGGAGCAGAACAGCGAGGCGTTCACAGAGGCCGTCAAGGAGTTTGACTCGGTGTCTCGCCTGGACCAGTGGTTGACCACGATGCTGCTCCGCATCAAAAAGACCATCCAGGGAGACGCCGGGGACCTGAAATAGACAAACGTAGAGATAGGGGAGAAAGGGAGGGAGACGGGGTGGGGGGTAAAATGAAGAGAAAGGAGAATGACGGCAGGAAAAAAGTTCAAAAAGAAGATAAGAGAAGAAAGATAAGAAGAAAGGGGGCTATGAGGGAGGGTGGGACTGAGGGAGTTTACAGTTGTACATATCAGTCTGCATGTGACCCCCAACTAGCTAAGCATCACCTTAAGACCACCTTTAGATGACCCTGTGTCCCCGGTCCTGCAGTATTGCTCTCGTAACACTGGACTGAATTGTACGTAAAGAGAAAGAATGGATTTAAAGGGTGTGTGTGTGTGTGTGTGTGTGCAAGAGAGAGTGTGTGTGTGAGAGAGAGAGTGTGTGTGTCCGTCGCAGTATGGTTAATCATAACATTTGATGGGAAAGTGTGCAGCTTATATCAGATTTAAGGTAATTGAAAAGAGATAATAATGTTATTTATGAGATGATTAATATTTATTGTCAATACTGAAGATATTATTTATTGTTTATTATGGTGCTCAGTGTTACGATTTGTCTTAATATTTTAGGTATTAGCCCCTCCCCTCTTTTGTTCTCCCTCACTTCCTCCCCACATCTGGTCCCCCTCCTCTGTGTCCCCTCGTCCTCTCCTCACCCCTACACCCCATCAAGTCGGTAATATCACCCATCGTGATCGGTTGGTTCTTTGTGTTCTGGCCAGCGGTTGGTCGGTGCAGTCAGCCTCCAGTGCTCACTCCCGTCTCTGCCTCGTTTGTGCATGTCTGTTGTCATGTTGATGTAAGTGTTCGCCGTGTCGTGCTAACGTGTGAAGAACATACATGTAGCCTGGTATCATTTGTGTGAAATCAATAAATATGTACCTCAGATACCGAGTTGAAATAAAAACATCATCGCTCCAGATATCTGACCGCTGTTTCTGGTACTTATAGTAATGAGTGCTTGTAAAGCCAAAGTCACACTTGGTTCAAAGCAACAAGTAGCAGGCCTTGATGTCATGTTGAAGCAGTGAGTGTTCCCAAAGCAGGCTACAGCATCAATATGGGCCGAAGCAGTGCTTGATTTTAGTACAAAATAAACATTTAGAGCTTGTTTTACCCCTCGAAATAACTTCTCACATGCACATTTTTTATGCAATTTAAAGGGGCTTTATGTTATCTAAACAAGGTATTTAGGTGGTAGCCTACTCTTGCACCTTTAACCCCCCCACTGAGAGTATAGATCATAGGACCATGTCTCCAGCAACATTTTTTGAGGACAGAATTTCAATGAACTCAAACTCTCTCAGCGCTGACAGAGAGAGAGAGAGCTGCAAGATTTTTGATGCACCTCCTCCAATGCAGAGAATCCTTCAGAAATTCAGAAAATATTTAGTGCTCTGCTAGTGCTGCATGCTTAATGAATGTATTATTTGATTTTGAACAGTAACTTAAGGGCTTATGTCCATAAAGCTGTGTGTGTGTGTGTGTCCCTGCCATTGTTGAGACCAAGCCTATGCCCCTGCTTTTTTTACTGCGTAGGTCTCAGCAAAATATTTGGCAAGTGCAGGTGTGTAGTGCCACCTCAAGAGGGTGGTATTGCATTGAACAAATCAGGTTGAAAAGTCAACATAATTAAGCCCTGGATTAAACCAACAAGTTTAGTAGCCATTAATACTACTACTACTATAATAATAATTGATATTTTTATAATAATGATAATAACTTTATTTGTATAGCACCTTTCATACAGAAATTGCAGCTGAAAGTGCTTTACAAGAAAGAAATCACATGTACCAAGTGAGTGCTTCACATAGAAAAGACAGAATAGACATAAAAACAGATAAAATATGAACATGAAAAAGATGGAGGAAAAAAAACTCACTTGATAATGACGATAAGGATGAAAATAAAAACAAAGACAATGCATGAAACCACACAAAAAAGAACAGGTAGTAGACTACAGTTGTGTAACTGGTTGTTGTGACAATTAAATAACTTAGCCTAATTAACTTTTAATTGCAGTTTATTTAACTGCAATTAAAAGTTATGGACTTTGCCTCCTCTAAATTGTGTCAATACCAAATAAAGATATAGCATATACTTATATATTTGCATGAAAAAAGCTTGAAAACACAGCACAGATTGAGGTTTTAATTTGTGCTGGTGTTACGTCGAAGTCTGTTCCCCCTTAAAATACTGTCCCCTGAACCGCTGCCCTCTGTGACGGAGGCTTGGCCGGGTTATTTGGGGTATGTTGGGATAAGGGTAAGATTGGGTTTAGTTTAAAAGTCGAAAAAAATAATGATTTTATAAAGGACTACAGTTGCACACGTATAGTGGTCGAAGAGTGAACACCAATCAGTGGGGGGACAGATTTCCTCACAACACCTGTAGAATATTACCCACAATACATTTCGGCGGAGTCGTTGAATTCTGCGACATAAGTTTCCGGTGTGGTGCACGTTCGCTGCTCCCTCGCATTTCTCTGTATGTTGGATTTTGATTCAGCGTAAACTGTGAGCGCCACTGATCTTCATAACTGTTCTACCGTTTTACTGAGGGAGGAAAGATCAACAAGCCGCCAAGATGCCGCGAATTATGATAAAAGGAGGCGTCTGGCGCAACACTGAGGTACGTGTTTACATGGCTAGCTGCGTTAGCTTGATGCTAACCCCCAATAGTCAATCCGAGTCTGTTAGCATGACGCTAGCTGCGTCTTAGCGAGTTTATTTGTGCTGCTGTCAGATATGTCGAAATAGTTTACTTACCGTTTCTGTAAAGTTATGTAAATAGCGCATTTAAATTAATTAGCTAAAATGGCTATGCCATTAGCAGCCATTGCTGTAGCCTGCAAAACTTTGCAAATATTAGCAAGTAAGCTAACGGCAAGTGAGAATAGCAGTAAGACTGTCAGCAGTGGGGGTTTCTCATGGTCATAATGGAACATACCAGTTTTTAATCATCAGTGTTTGTAAACGTTGTGATTGAATCAAAGACTTGGTAATGACATACTTATGAGTGAATTTGTGTCTTTGTTTCCGTCTCTTCTCATCTGACCATCTTTACCAGGATGAGATCCTCAAGGCAGCGGTGATGAAATATGGCAAAAACCAGTGGTCCCGTATCGCTTCCCTGCTGCACCGCAAGTCTGCCAAACAGTGTAAAGCCAGATGGTGAGTCTGGACACAAAGTCACGTGATGGAAACAACAGTAATTCCATTGCAGATGTGTTAAATTACTAATGTTGGAACTTTTTAGATGTCTGTGTTGGTCCTGTTGTTGCTTGTAGCACAGGGTTGTGTGTAACTCGCTTTGTTTGCTGTGTGTCTTCTCTCTGTGTCTGTTTCTTCAGCTGTACTGAGGTCTGACTTTTATAAGAGAACATCATCTCAATTAGATTACCTATTTAAACAAAGGGTTCTGTATGTTGGCTTTGTCTGTCTGCAGGTACGAGTGGTTGGACCCCAGCATCAAGAAGACAGAATGGTCCAGAGAAGAGGAGGAGAAGCTGCTTCATTTGGCCAAGCTGATGCCCACTCAGTGGAGGACCATTGCTCCTATCATAGGACGCACTGCTGCCCAGTGTCTGGAGCACTATGAATACCTGCTGTACGATCTTATATGATTTAAAATACATTTTCACTCTGTACTTTAAGTAAAGATGTTAACATTATGGCAAATGCTGTTGATTCACAATGTATGTGTGTTTGTATGCATGTGTGTTTAGAGACAAGGCAGCGCAAAGGGACAATGAGGAAGAAGTGGGAGACGACCCCAGGAAGTTAAAACCAGGAGAGATCGACCCTAATCCTGAAACTAAACCTGCCAGACCTGACCCTGTGGATATGGACGAAGGTACAGCAACACACTGAATACGGTGATGGAGAGACTGACCTTTTCCTGAAACTTAGTTTCCAACTTTATCCAACCCAACCCAATGAACATAATATATCCTGATTGAATATCTAGTTACTCATATGCTTTCACAGTTGTGTTTTACATTATTTGTAGTGATTGTTCTCAATTAGTCTTAAGAAGAATTTAGTATGCAACAAATCCTGCAGTCATCCTCTGGGCAATCGTATCACTTCACAAAAAAACAATCCAAGTCCTCTTTAATATGTGTGACTGTAGGATACAGCAGTTTAAACTTAACAGCATCATATGTATCCCAATAAAATAAATAACTATTGTGTGTCTGTCTGTCTATAGATGAGCTGGAGATGCTGTCAGAGGCCAGGGCTCGACTGGCCAACACCCAGGGCAAGAAGGCCAAGAGGAAGGCCAGAGAGAAACAGCTGGAGGAAGCCAGGTTAGACCCACACACACAGTATTTATAAATACCTGCTTATTATTATTCATTCAAACATTTTCCTCTGTAATGTAATTGATTTTCCAGTTGCTGATGTTCTCAGTTGTAACTATACTAATTGAAAGCCCACAAAGTTGCTGACAAGCACAACAGAAGTAGACATAATTAATTGTCCCTCTCTTTGTGCTGCAGACGGTTGGCGGCTCTGCAGAAGCGCAGAGAGCTGAGAGCTGCAGGAATCGATGTTCAGAAGAAGAGAAAGAAGAAGAGAGGAGTGGACTATAATGCTGAAATCCCCTTCGAAAAGAAACCTGCACCGGTAACCACCACCACCAACAGAACCCACAACAGAAGCACATGATTTTGCCTCAAGTTAATTTATTTATTGTTCATTATTGTTGACTTCAAGGGTTTCTATGACACCAGCATGGAGCAGTACGTCGCTCTGGAGCCAAACTTCAAACGACTCAGACAGCAGCACTTGGATGGAGAACTACGCAGGTCAGTAACATCACGCACTGTGTTTTCTACACACATACAGTTTGGATAACACCAGAACACACACAAGTGTAATCTGCGAAAACAAAAGTACAGAAAATACACAATGAACACATATGCATTAAATAACAATCATGTTAGCACATAAACACAAATACATTGTTGAAGTGTAAACAGAAACAGTGAGCACGGCTAATTGTGTGTCATGAGGACACACACAAAGTAAACACATTCACACACACCCAATGAACTCACGGTCTTCGTACCTAAACTGTTTTTTTTGTGGGTAGTGAGCAAGAGGAGAGGGAGAGGAAGAAAGATAAACAGAAGATCAAGAAGAAGAAAGAGAGCGATCTCCCATCTGCCATCCTGCAGACCAGCGGAGTGGCTGAGTTCACCAAGAAACGCTCCAAGCTGGTCTTACCTACACCACAGGTAACTACTTCACACCAACACCTGGACTGCTTTAACTTTAATCTGCTATAAATCTCTCAGAGCAGTGCAGTCGGTCCAGACATGTCCTGTTTACTGTTATTCTGACATTCTTGATTTATGTTAAGTACATTCAGTTTTTGTAATTGATCTTTTCCCAGATATTTCACCAGTGTTTATTTCTATTTGATTCATAGATCAGCGATGCTGAGCTGGAGGAAGTCGTCAAATTGGGCGTCGCCAGCGAGGTCGCCCGCCAGGCTGCAGAGGAGAGCGAGAGCGGCAACTCGGCGTCCTCGGCACTCCTGTCAGAGTACAGCGTCACCAACACCATGACAACAGGGCTGCGTACCCCACGAACCCCCGCAGTCCAGGACAGGATACTGCAGGTAACCAACACAGTATATGAGCACATATGCCGCACAGAAGATGAACATACAGATTCTCATCTGAAAGTGTTTTTAGTCACCTGTCATTGATCAATAAGATCTAAATAAAAAGTAAAAATTTGAGCAAGACAAATGTATGTACAGCTCATACAGGCTTATTAGACTTGGAGTATCACTGTTTATGTTGGCCATTGTGCAAAAACAACATATACTTCATATATTTATACTTTGTTTTCTTTTTTTAAGGATATTTCGACTCATCTTTGCATTATTTTTTTTTGTTTCTTTTTGTCTTTCTGAGTCAGTTTTTTGCAGAAGTATATAAAGTGTCTGAAATTTGTCAGATTTTTCTTTCTCACTGTTATCACCATGAGCGTAAAGCCTTTGTTGGCTTAAAATGTGAAAATCGAACAGTTTTGAACAGACATGTCTTCAGATATCAAGAAACTTTCTGTGTTAGATATTTACTACCTGTGTCTGGATTTCCAGGAAGCCCAGAACCTGATGGCTCTGACCAACATTGACACCCCTCTGAAAGGAGGCCTCAACACACCGCTGCATGAGAGCGACTTCAGTGGAGTGACACCTCAGCGGCAGCAGATCCAAACACCCAACACTGTTCTCAGCACACCGTTCAGGTAGCCACGCCACCACCTCTGTGCTGATGCAACACTGCCAGACCAGCTGGTACGGTACATGCTAACATTCATGGTCATGTCCTTTCTAACAGAACCCCTGGACCAGGTCAGGGGCAGGAAGGCATGACCCCTCAAGCTGGAGGAGGGATGACCCCACGTGGGTCAGTGACCCCGGGTTTGACCCCCGGCCGCACGCCGCTGAGGGACAAGCTGAATATTAACAGTGAGGAGCAACTGGCTGACCCTGCGTACGCTAAACACATGGTAAATAAATACACTCTTTATACTCATGTGTGGAATTTAACCACATTAATACAAGTTTTCTAATGATAGTGTGTTGTATTTAGTGAATATGAAACAGGTAAAATAAAATGGAGAATGAAGTAAAGTTTTAGAATAATAAACAAAATAAGAATCTGAACAAACTGTTGTCTCTCGCCCCTCACACACAGCAAAGAGAAAGCCTGCAGCAGCTGAGGCAGGGCCTGATGTCACTTCCTGTTCCCAAGAACGACTTTGAGATCGTTCTTCCGGAAAACGCAGAGAAAGAGCTCGAAGAAACGGAGACCGAGACGGGATTCATAGAGGACTCTGCAGACGTGGAGGCACGAAAGCAGGTATGTGCGCTACACACACACACACACACACACACACACACACTAATTCCAACAGCAGTCAGGTTATTCAGCTCAAGCATTGTATTATGTAGCACTGTGTCCTCACACACTGTTTTTCTTTGCACTACTGGAAACACCCTTCTATCTGACACATGCTATAACCTCTGCAATATTACAGCTTCAGTGAGGGGAAAATGTGATTTTTTTTTTTTTGAGTGCAAAATATCATCTAAGCAACATAAACACAAATATATACCCCTGTGTGTCCGTATACCTGTAGTTAAATAAAGTTTACTGTGTGTGTGTGTGTGTGTGTGTGTGTGCCAGGCTCAACGGGAGGCAGAAAGAGAGAAGGAGCTGAAGCTGCGACACACTGCTGTTCAGAGGAGTCTCCCCAGACCCACTGAGGTAACAAATGCACTCACTTCCTGAGGGTTTGATCAACACCACCAACCCTCAGTGTGTTTCAGTATACTCATCAGTAGCTTAATGAGATGATCATTAGATAGACAAAGAGCGAAAAGTAAACATGAGGGTTTTTTGTTTTGTTTATTTTTGTATTAGCATTATGATATCGGCTTGCTAACGTCCACCTCTGCAGGTAAATGAGTCCGTCCTCCGTCCCACCTCTATGGAGCCGCTCTCGGACCTCCAGCTCGCCGAGGAGCTGATCAAACAGGAAATGATCGCCATGCTGCACTACGACTGCATGCACCACCCATCAGCCAACGCCGCCGGTCAGCTGCAGCGCGGCAAAAGCAGAGGCCCCACCTCTACATCCAACAACGCATCACATATAGCGTTCCTGGAAGCTCACCCCTACAAGCCGATTAGCCCAGAGGACATGGAGCAGGTAACACACACATCAGCAGCACTGTTGTGCAGATCTGCAGTATGAACTACGTGGTAATTAATTATGTTGCATGTTAATAAACAGGCAAAGGTGATACTGGTGGCAGAAATGGAGGTGGTGAAGGCAGGAATGGGCCACGGTGACCTCAGCATGGAGGCGTACAGCCAGGTGTGGGAGGAATGCTATGGACAGGTAAGCATCCCTCTGCCCAAAAATAAAAAGTCCGGTCAGAGAGAACCATCTGGCCCCAACACAGACTGCCTTTGGCGAACTTCACCCTCACATGAAATCAACATCTGGTGTGTAGCTGTTTGTTCATCTGCTCTGCTTCTTTCGCTCTGCAGGTTTTATATCTACCGACTCAGAACAGGTACACCAGAGCTAACCTGGCGTCAAAAAAAGACCGTATCGAAAGCCTGGAGAAAAAACTAGATGTGAGAAACCACACGGAAAACTTTTCAATTTTAAAACAGCTGCATCAGCTCTGGTCTAAACACTGTTGTCTGTCTTCCTCCAGGTGAACCGTGGCCACATGACAGCAGAGGCCAGGAAAGCAGCAAAACTGGAGAAGAAACTCAAAATCCTGCTGGGAGGGTTCCAGTCCAGAGCGCTGGGGCTCCTGAAGCAGCACAATGAACTCTGGGAACAGGTACTGAATATCTGCCAGAATCTACCTCTGCGATATGGAGGAATTCCCTGTAAAACGAGTCCCACTCTTAACAAGAAAATTAATTACTCTTCATTCTTCGTGAAATGGAGCACATAGCCACATTTCATCAAGCTACATTTGTTTTCTCCACTCCAGACATTCATGGCTTGTTTCACTTGAAATTTCACAGACATTATCAGTCCCTCATCAGTGAAGAATTAGCTGAAAGATCAATCTACTTTATAGTCCATTTCTCTGGAGGCTGATGTTTATAGTGTCTATAAAACCATGTGATTTTTGGAAATTCTAATAAATGAGTATTGTATGAATATATTTTTGTAGTAATGTTATACTCATGTTGTCCACTAGGTGGAGCAGGCAGCCACAGAGCTACAGACCTTCAGTCAGTTGAAGAAGCAAGAAGATACTGCGATTCCCAGGAGGCAAGAGGTAAATACATTAATGACACCCTCAACTCTGATCCCAGTAAGACCAGCTTAGTGTTCAAGTGCTAAAACATTGTCAATTTATTTGTCAATGTTGTTAATTGATTATTTATTATTACAATTTGCTGACTGATTATAGACTGAACTATTCAGTAATAAAACAATTGTTCATTGTATCCCAAAAATATTCCCTTTTTCAAACTGGTGGCCAGCTAGAAATAGAAAAGATCTGTAGCTTGTGGGGGTTAAATGTTGGAAGGCCAAGTTGCTCAAATATACTGAAAAGTAACCAGATTAGTGTCTGACCTCCTCCTGTGTGTGTTTTAGGCTCTGCGGGAGGATGTGGAGAGGCAGATGGAGCGAGAGAGAGAGCTTCAGCAGAGATATGGAGAGCTGCTAATGGAGAGGGAGGCCATGCTCAACAGTGCCCAGAAGTACTGAGCCACACACACTAACACACATTCACACATACATACATGCTACACACACTCAAGTACTCATCCAGGAGCCACTGATGTGATGCTAACAGCTGCTGAGAAAAACACAATCGAGTTTTCTCGCTCTTCAGCTATTGAACCCTTCTGTCATTTTTCGATATTTGTGGCAATTCCAGAGATAAGTCCCACCTCCATGTGCTCATGATGCTATGATGTCACAAGCTGAGTTTTGAGCATGCTCAGTCGTCCCTTGTGTTTCTGTATTAGTGACCAATAAAGTTTCTTTTCAACAATGGCAAAGTGGCGGTAAGTGTTTGTTTTGGGAAGATTTTCGTGCAAACGGTCAAATTTAACTAAAAGATAGTCATCTGTTATATTTAACAACTCTGGACAGAAACATTTGTGAGCCGTTCTGTCAGAAATACAAACACAAGCTAAAGAAAAGTCTTTATTACAACAATAGAACAAAAAAAAATTATTTGTGCAGGTACTGAACAAAAAACTGGAGAATGTGTCAGACCTTCAGCAGGTGAGGAAGGACATCCCACTCTTCCAGTAAGCACTCTGAAAGAGAGAGGGATTTATTTTAAAAACAGTTTCATACTGTCCGCTCCCACTGAATCAGGTGTTTGGTTTAATGGAGACATTTTAATCGTAATGCTAGCATGAAAAAGAAGACGGTGTCCACACACTGAAATATGAGATCTGAACACAGTGTTTTGACTGACAAAGATCTTGTTCATGTTCAAATTTCAGTAAGTGGATAACCTCTCTGTTTTCTGTTTGTCCTGCAGCTCTACCAGCTGGGTGTGCACTCCAGCCACCTTTCTGCATGACCATGTATACGCTGAATGATTACAGCAACTAATAACACTATGTGTGGACCATCAGTCACTGTTCATCCTGTCCATACTATAGTCTGAGGTAGCCATAGATATAAGTATTTTTAGTATGATATTCCCTTTCTTTTACACCTGCACGCATATTGGCACGAAAAACCTGCTTAAAAGACTTTGAAGGATGCCCATTTGATTAATCTTAGACTAATGAGGCATCTTATTAGCTTTCAGTGCATCTACCATGTAGCTTATTTCAGCAGTTTGGACAGGAAGAATCATGACCAATGACACTATAATATGATGTGACTATTGTATTTATAGACCTAAAAATACTCCAAAACAAGCCGTAATTCAAGTATATAGACATGTAGCGTCTGTGAATGTAACCTGGTCAGTGTTGAGTGTGTGTGCGTACACATACTGTGTGTCTGTAGTTGTATCTTCTGATCGCCTCTCTGATGTGACAGGGCTGGATGGCTCCACTGGGAGGTTCCACTGTAGCCGGACAGCTCTGAAACAAATCAGACTGCATTAATACGAGTCAGGACACTAACTTCATGTCTTAGTAAAGACTGCAAAGACAAATTACACATAATCGGTATTTAAAAGATGACTCAGATGTTTGTTGGAGTCCCGGAGGAGGACTTTCGAAACACTGGTCACTATTACAATATGTACTGTGTCACAACCAATGACTGTATATAAAGATGGACAACAGATTTTTTGTTTCGTAGGAAGGAGAGGACATGTCCCACACTACTCCGCCTCTGATTGGCTTAGCCCGACATCCTTACCCTGATCAATAATCACTCCTCAGGCCTTAACCTAACTAATGAGGCAACAAGAGCTAATCAGATCAGAGTAGGGTGGGTCATGCCTTCGCTTACCTCTCCTCTCAACGTTCCTACTCTATGTACAAGTCCCAAAAACAAGTCCACAGATGCCTCGGCGACTACTTCACTGTCAGTCACGCAGCTGTCGATGATGACATCACACCCCCTTCTTATAGTATGAAATAACTCATTATTTCATCACCATTCCACAGGTAAGAAGGCTGTAGACTTAACACCCACCTTTTTGCGTTTCCTCTGTCTGGCCCGGCCGTCCAGACTGCCGTTCCCTTGTAGGAGGGGTTTTGAAGAGTGGGAGGAGCCTGGGGTGGAAGGGGGAGTGGCTTCAGGTGAGTCTGGATCCTTCTTGACCTGGAGACAAGGACAGGAACCTGATGTTGTTTATTTACTTAAAACATAACTGTGGTACCTTGTTTTTCACCCGGATCGAAAACAAATGCATGTAAGTAAATTACGTGTGTGTGTGTACCTCTGTGTGAGTGTTGTAGTGGATGTAGCTGGCAGAGATCACATGACTGATGGGATTGGTCTTCGCAGCCATTTCCTGCTTTACCAACAGAGACAAATCCACAATCTGCAGAAGAAGAATGATGGAAAGAAACAGGAGACAGATTTATACCACTGGAAAGGGTTTTCAAATCACACACATAAAGAGAAACAGGACATGTGTGACATCATAACTCAACATGTTACCTGGGCAACAGTCTCGTAGGCCAGGTACGACAGGATCTCCATGGCGATGCTGTTGGGTTTCAGCTCTAAACTGCTGCAGTCAAGCCAGTCCCGAAACTTTGACGCTTTCTTCGCTGGAAACGTTGACACACACACAGAACATACATTTAAAGACAAAAAGACACATCCTGAATGAGCTCTGTGTAGTTTTGGTGCCATTTTGAAATGCTAAATCTGAGCTAAGCTAAATCTACCCCACTGATTCAAATCAGTGGGTCGTGGGAATTTAGAGCTCCTTCAGTGGGTGTTAGCAGGTTTAAAGTCAAATGCAGAATCATTCCATACAGTAAATTTGTCAGATTAATTAATTAATCACCAGATTAATCAGTAATAAAAATGATGCTCTTAAAAAGGTGTGACATTCAGTGATTAACTAAAATACAAACTGTCTTTGACACCTCGCCTGTCTTCCTGCTCTGGTATGAGGAACATTGCTTAAGATGGTTTTTGTATCCTTAATTGATCTGCAGAGATATCTAATCATTGTGTATAAATTAATTATATTTGGCAATTGATTAAATAAAGTTGGGAAAGGGCTTCTAGCTTTAATTTAATCACCATTCAACCTAAACCTGGTGCATCATTAAAGTGGAATTATGAAAGAGGAATATTGGCTTGAAGCTACACGAGTCATACATTCATACAGGGTGGAAAGCAAAGATTAATGATTGCTTCAAACTAGGATTATTAAATTACTTGATTAAAATCTTACCAAAGCTGAGCTGTCGACTCTCACAGAACTCGGAGTAGTGATTCGGGTCCATAGCTCGAGTCTGACGCTCTAAACGCTGAACATAAACAGAGACACAGAAGACATTAACGACAATTACAATCATCAGCTTCATCATATTTCATCTTTAAAAGCGCATGAGAACAGAGTGGTCCACATCATGATGACCTCTGACCTCCAGCCGCTCTTGTTTGACGGGGTCCACTTCTTGCCGCTCAGCCAATGACAGGAGGTCGCCGGTCTGATCCATCCACACCAGAAAATCCTGAGCCAATCGCTGCCTCCGCTGGTTACCACCTGCACCACCAAAAATAGTTCATATTAATTTGATCTGATTTCATTTTGCAAGTACATTCTCATTTATAACTCATGCATGTGAGTGTGCATGTACCCATTTCTTGCGGCGCGTCTTCATCCTCCAGAGTTTTGAGTAGTTTGGATTTATAATCCCTAAACTGGAGATATTTTAATAACCTCACCACCTTCCTCTGGTCAAGAGACATTGAGGCAGACAGAAAAAGGGAAAGAGAGAGAAAGTGTTAGAAGGTTAGGAGAATCAGTATGAATAGTTATTCAATTCAAAGCTACAAACTGATGGTGACTCTAATATTTTCAGATAAGTTTAGATTTAAGTTAAGGTTAAGGTGTTTTCAATCAATAAAGTTGTATGTGTATTGAATGTATTTTTTCTGTGTGTTTTGGTTACTTTGTCCCGCCTCATCAGGAACAGGATGTCCTCTGCTGAAATGACCCTTGACCCACGAAGAGCCGCCCCCTCGCAGGCCTGATGCAGCTGATACATAAACCAATCATCACAAAGCATTTATGAAGGGGTGTTCACAAAGGAAAATTATGCAGTGACAGGTTTACATAACAGCAAAAAGACTTCAAATTCAGAAACTGTTATTAGCATTTATCCTACTGGTTTATATTTACACATATTAATACATATTATACATACTATCATTAAACATACATATATATATATATATATATATATATATATATATATATATATATATATATATATATATGTATGTATATACATATTTACATGTGAAAATTCTAACTTTTATGATGACAGATAGATAAACACACATATTTATCATTAAATCATAAAATGATGATGCTAATTTTATGTCATTTTGGACATGTATCCTGTGCAACTTCTGCTAGTGTCCAGTTTCTGTGCAATCACATGTTTTTTTTAATATATACTTTTTAGTATATTTTTTAGTGTAATGCTACTCATCATGTGTGTACTACAATTACAGGTGCAATTGTCCTGAGCAATTATCCACCATGGTTATATCTGAATAAGTGAAATGTGTATATACACTTTATTTTCAGTTTTGTCTTTTTGTTTTATCTTGCTCCTTTTTCCCCTCTGCCTTTTGACTCATGAGCTTCTGTAACAGGTGATTTTCCCAGTGTGGGATCAATAAAGTTTATCTGATCTTGCTATTGAAGATATGTTCAACACGTGTGATGATCCTTTCCATTCATGACTGACAGTGAAGTAACTGAGGACAAGAGTACTGTTACATTACCATCGTAATAAGCTGTGTGTGCACAATGTCCTCCACCAGAGCTGCTGTCTCATGCAGAGGCCTGCGGGCGTCTCCCAGAGCAAACCTGACGCACACACACACACACACAAACACACACACATGCACAAAATTTAAATCAGAGTGACGTAAAGCCAAGCAGAGTTTCCAGTGAATGCTCGCTCTGAAACACTGAAACACAGTTGAACTACAGCTGCTAACGAGCTGCTAACTCGTTGCTCATAAACAATTCTTGAAGTGTTCAAGTGCTCACCACTGTGCTGATTCTCCTCCACGCGTCTGAGAGGTCACTTGTGAATCGATTTGTGATTACTTGGCTCTCAGATCAGCTCTAAATAAGTGTTATCGGTTAAAAATATCTTGGTATTATCCCTCAATAGTACTGCAAGCTGGTACTGAATGTTTGCTCAGATTATTGCTCGTTTAAACATTCTTTGATTCAGCAGTTTCTGATTTAAATCTATATTCTGATCATTTTAGAGGTTGTGAATGCTGCTTGTGTTTAGACAACATTGTAGAGCGGCAACCATTAGTTGATTAATTGGTTAGTTGTTTGAAAGAAAATTAATTGCAAACTATTTTCAAAAGACATTTTTATGTCAAATGTTTACTGGTTCCATCTTCTTAAAAATAAGGATCTGCTAGGTTTTTTTTACATCATTTATGATAGTAAATGAAGAGGTTTGAATTTTTGACTGTTGATGAAGACGTCACTTTTGGCTCTGAAAAGCTGAAGACCATTTTTCACCATTTTTTTTTTTAGATTTTATAGACTAAACGATACATCTATTAATCATGGAAATATTGACAGATTAATCGATAGTGAAAATATTTATTTTATTATATTTCTCTCCTTTTGTAAAAAATAATAAATACAGTTTTATAGAAAAATGTGTTTAGAAAGGCTTAAGAAGATTATTATTTTGGCTCTGGTACTGAAACTTTGATATTTTTGACAACCAAACCTTAAATACACGAGCATAATGTCTACATTCAAATCAACAATAAAATTAAAGTCAGTGTAACACGACACATCTCAAGGAATAAACGTCACGAAACAGCAAACAAGTCGCTATACGTGTCTCTTTCTCTATCCGCCTCTCTGTCCTGCTTGCACACACACACACAAACACACACATACACTTTGGACAAACCTCAATTTGCATCCAGAGAAGCCACTTCCACGATGGCAGCCTAACCTAAACCCACATCCTGAGGCTCTTTCCTTCTCTCATTTCTTCTCTTTCCCTCTGTCTCTCCATCTATTCTTTCTCTGTCATATACAAGCCAAACAACAGACAGCCCCCCCTTGTTGACTCTATACCCTCCCCCCAATCTGCGCTGTGATTGGATAGCTGCAGCTGCCAATCACACAGGTGAGACTGGCTTTGGTTTGGGGTTGTGGGCAGGTTGGTCTCAGGTTCAGAGGTTGGCTGCAGGCTCATGCTGGTTTTAGGTTTTGGGGTTTATTTGGGTTTCAGCCTCTCTGACCACCAACAACATCTCTCTGCAGCTCACACACAACACAAGGTGAGTACCCCAAAACACACACACTCACACACACACACTAACGAGAGGCCACAACACGCATGTGACTTCCTTTCAAAAGGCCACAGAAAGATGTAATTTGTGACAGAAAGATGAATATGTTTTTTTCCTGTACAGATAAAAATGGTCAAATCATAGCAACAGTGTAAAGTGTAGTACAAGTGCACTTTACAAATATGCACAAAAACATAAGTTTTTCTGTCATGTAAATATTTTGGTAACAATAAGCAAAGTTGTACAACTCTCTTTATCCTTCTACTTTTTTCATTGTCTGCTCATAATCTCAGATGATTTTAAAAAGTTTGGAAGAAGGCCTCTGATTCAGGAAGTGTACTTTATCCTCATATTAGCAATACAATATTTATTGCATTTCCTCTGCTGCAAAGTAGGGCTCGTAATGATTATTTTCATTATTGATTAATCTGCCAATCATTTCCTTGACAAATAATTGTATGGTCAATAAAATGTAAGAGAAAGGTGAAAAATGCAGATTTTTATAAAGGCCAGGAGGACATCTTCCCAATTTTCGTCTGTCCAACAGTCCAAAAACCAGCAACATTTAGTTTACTGCCACACGAGACAAAGAAAAATCCAGGTGATCCATAGTTGAAAAACTGGAACCTGGTAATATCATCTTATTTTTACCTAAATTTTCCATAAATGACTAGTAGATCATCAAACTAGTTGCTGATTAATTTAAGTGACTCATCAATTAATCAACAAATCATTTCAGCTCCACTGCAAAGACCATTTAAACAATCTGTCTTACTGCCCAATCAATAAGGGCTTTTAGGATTGTTAGGGATGTTTTTTTTTTTTTTTTTTTTGCACAGTCTTAACACTATAATGCTGTGAACTGATAGCAGAGCAATGATCTTAAATGTGTTGTGCAATATTTCTTTGAAGTACTTGTGAGCGGTTTCTATTTCACTGAGCACGCCTTTACAATGCCAGTAATGGAGTGGTTCCCTTTTATCATATCTAATATTATCTAGTCTTAGTTTATACTTAAACTTTCATATCTAAGTTTACACTTTAGCAAGTAAACAAGCAATTCATATTTTCTTCTTACAATGCTTTGAGTGTTCACCATAATGATGTATCAACATGAATGGTTGGGGAGCATTTTAAGACATCTTGTGTTTTAGTTTTTATTTCCTGGAGCCCAAACACTTCGCAGTGACCTTACTGTGGTTCTGTCTTTTGATAAACAGGTTTCTATGGCTTCAAACAGTCTGTTTAGCAGCAGCAGCCCGATGCTGTACTGGGGTGAGTCTCCGTGTGTGTGTGTGTGTGTGTGTGTGTGTGTGTGTGTGTGTGTGTGTGTGTGTGTGTGTGTGTGTGTGTGTCTTACATCATGCTCTGTAGCTCTGGAATGAAACTGGTCCTAGAAACTGGACGGTCTTTAGAACTGGAGGCGGCGGAGCCAGCCATGGGACTGCTCATAACCACACCCACCTGACGACGTGAAGCAAAGCTGCATTAAATTAGTAACCGAAATTAGCTGACTTAGCATTTTATCTGACCATCACACCACATGTATATCTATAGCTGTCTAACCAGATAGCATGTGCTGTATATCACTAAGATAAATAACATTAAGATCAATATTTGACCTCTGGAGACACTTTTCTCTACAATCCCTCACAACTATTCCAACCCATAGCCTTCAACTAACCTTTAACCTTTTTTAGTCTTCACTGCATTGATGTTTTAAGTCATTTTGTTTATTTCATGCTGTGCTCCTGCTCTTTGTTCTCATCAATTGTCTTAGATTGTTTTAATGTTGTGAAGCAAAATAAAATTTCCCACAATTTGTGGACAATGTAGTTTCAAACTAATATTCATGTTTATTAGCTCTACTTAGATAAAACTAATGCAGTCGAATGCAACAGTCCTGTCCTACCTTTATGAAGGTTATAGTGTTCAGTTTTTTGTTGCCACTGTTTTAGAGAGGTAATGATTCAACATTTTGGAGGCTGCAGTTTGTGCTGCTGTTGAATTTTCAGTAGAATATAAACTTTTAACTTTCATGAAGGGAGGATTTATTACAGGACTGCATATCTAGAGTGTAGATATGATGGATCCCTTTTTAAAGCATTTGAGATGTCAAATCCAAATAAAACCATCTCTCTCCCACACACAGACACAATAGTCAGTGTCAACAAAAGATCAGCACTGTCCTAAATGTAGTGTCTGATGTATACTTTGGCATTTTGGGATCATTTAAACAAAACAAAACAAGTCAGCTATGTAGTGAAGAACAGAAGCTGAGCCAAGAGCTTAAAATAACAAGATAGCAGAACAGAATTGAGGCAAATCAACACACCGTCCAAACTGACACACACACACACACACACACACACACACAAATACATATGTATTAATACAGAGGGAGCAGGTGGTGTGACCGCAGTAACTTCCCCTCCGGCAGTAAAATCTGAATGATAATACAGCGCAGTTCCCTCCTATTCAAACACTGCGGTGAATCAAACACAATGCAGAAAACAGTGAAAAGAAACAGGCGGACAGGAGGATGAAGCGAGGAGGAACAGAACCAGAGGGACGGAGAGGGAGAAAGAAAATAGTCTCAAACATTTAAAACTCACCAAAGTTGCTCAGGAAAAACGGCGTTGCTGCTCCTGATGACGCTTTTCCATTTCTTTTCAGCGCGATTTGATGACGTTTTCAACTCAGGAAGCGCGGGATTTTGGTAGTTGTAGTTTTATACTATTTCTGCGCAAAAACGGCCTTTCTTACACATGGTTGTTGAAATACTTAAAGTTTTCAATTTTTTTGAAAATAAATCGAACAGGGCCAGAATCAAATAAGCAATTTGCCAAATAGGAAGTAGGAAAACACGTTGCTAACGTTACAGCTAATTTGCCTAAACTAGCAAGAACAATGCTATCTGAATTGTTATCTACCTATATCGATACTACTTAATTTTCACATTAATTCATTAATTAATTAACATATCAAACATACTACAAAAGATAAAGAAAGGTTAAAAAATCTTTCTGTCTCTGTTGCTCCCTCTCAGATCCAGTAGGGAAGCGTCGACCAACACCACCACCCAACAGCCGTCAACTCGACGTTCAGGAAGTGAGGTCCTTTAACCAGCGCAGCACAGCGCCACTCAGAGGCCTGGTGCAGACTGACAGCCCAAACTTCCTCTGCAGCAGCCTGCCACAGCACTGGAGGTGCAACAAGACCCTGCCGAGAGCCTTCACTGTGAGGAATCATCTCTTTGTCTCTCTGTCTCTCAGTTCATAATGTCAAAGGTCAGCAGCAAGTTATTTGGACATTGGCCCCTGAGTTTAGCCTTCCAGGATGACCGTTTTCTCAGCCTCTGTACAAATCCCTCATACTCTGGTAAAGGATCAGTCCTAACCTTTCACCATTCTCCAGGTGGTTGCCCTGGGCGACGACGTGCCAGATGGCGTGGCTGTCACAGTGATGGCTGGCAACGAAGACAACAGCAGCGCCGAGCTGCGCAACGCCACAGCAACCATGAAGCATGGCTACGCCCACTTTAATGACCTCCGCTTCATAGGACGCAGTGGGAGAGGTAGAAACCTCACTTGTATAATTATTAATAAGCATAAACATGGACAGAGGCCTGTGAAGGGATGTTTGGCTCAACAGCAGTAATGAGAAACCAGTCACATTGGAGGGTCAACACAATGAATCTTGTCATCCACCTTCCAATATAGTGGGTGTTGCCTTGTAACTCAGAAAATAATAGTTAACACTTCTCCTCCTCAATCAGCTATTAAGTTTCAGTATCAAGCTCTCATCAAGTGACCATATTGTTAAACTTTACCATAACGAGTCATCCTGTTTAACTATGGTTTGTTGTTCAATTACTTTTAAAACCTCTTTTTTCAGGCAAGAGTTTCACACTTTCCATCAATGTGCTGACGTCGCCCCCTCAGATCGCCACCTTACACAGAGCCATCAAGGTCACTGTAGACGGACAGCGGCTGCCAAGACGTTAGTACACAGCAGTGAAACTTATACGATGGCTTTACCTGAGCTTTCAGTCAGAATGACTTTCTTCCTCTCTGTCTCGCTCTCAGGTCAGAGGCAGAAGGAGGTGAGGATGGGAGCGTTCAGGTCATCCAGCGGCAGCACTGCACCATCAGGTATCAGAGGAGGGAAGTTATTTAAACTTGAATAGACTGATAATAGTGACAATTTCTTCAAAATTTCAACCAAGTGAAATTTAAGAAATGGAAAAATAATTGTATGTTGATTGACA